>NC_143525.1:21567100-21867100 GCF_031878675.1 Megascapheus bottae
TTGACTTTTCTTGGATCTTTCCCCTGCCTTTATATTTCCAGACAAAATACATTTTATTGGTCTATCTCTTAGTTCACTAATTCCTTTTGTCCTGCATACATGATTTTATAACTGAGCTCCTTTGCAAAAATTTCAGTTTGTTTAAATTTTCACATCAAAATTTCTGTGCATTTCTTTTAATAACAAGAACTATCTATTGTGTCCTTGTTACCAAATTTTTAACTTTCTAGACATGGTGTTATTCATTGCCTTCTTATAGGGATTTATGTTCAGTCCTTTGACATTTTTGTCAGCTAATTCCAAGATCCAGAATCGAGTACTAAGATAGTTTCTACCCACTAGTTGTTTTTCTTTTTTTCTCCCAAGCATAACTCACATTCTCTTCTTTACCTACCAACCTTTAGTGAGTATTGTATATATTGTAGCAGCTCTCCATTTTTCATTTATTCTTCACCACTTTTATTTTACTCTGTAGTTTATCATTTCCTGAATACATTTATCATGTTTTTTCTGTTTTTGTTTGTTTATTTGCTATTATTTTACTTGGGTTGGATTTTTAAGCCTTATTTCCTATGGGTGGCCTAGTATTCTCAAAAGTACAAGTCAGCGAGGCTGAGAGATAGAGATTATGTCAAGGTGGTGAGGAATTCTATTCTCGGTGGATGGATCTGGTCTGAGTGTGGGGGCGCATTCATACTTCAGGCCCAAATTGTTCTGAATGTGTGCGTGTGCCCTGCCTCCATATGCCATTGGTATGGTCCATCCTTGTCAGTCTAGCACATGACCTAACTTGTGGTTCACCTTGGTTATGTAGAAAGCACCCTAAGTCCCTCTGACTGCCTAGTTTATGAGAAGTTTGTTAAATCTCTATCTACTCGGATTCAGACTAGTAGAGATGCAGACCTTTCTTTCCTACTTGCCACAAAATTTTCCACTTAGATGAATTAGAGTTCTTCAGAGGAACAGAAAAAAAAGTCGATCCAGACACATGGGTAGATAAATAATATAGAATTCTATATGTCATAAAATTTGGCTACTCTATTCTGGAGAGTTCTCAGCCCAATCAGTTGCCATAGGAACCTGGAGAGACTGATAAGCTGATGATGGAATTCAGTTTGAATGTGGAAGAGCTGAGGAAAAAGTTGAGCAGTAGTAGAAATCAAAGAGTGGGAAGGCCCAAGGGCTAGGAGCAAGGCAGAAAGACAGGTGTTCCCAGCTCAAGAAGGAGAAAGGAAAATAAGAGAGGAAGTAGAGAAAGGCAGAGCCACGGGGCAGGAAGGAAGGAGGGCAAGACAGAGGGAGGAGATCAAGGATTGGTTCATTAGAGAATGGAGGCTTGGAATTTGCAGACTTCCAGTCCAAACCTTGAAAAACCTAAGAAACAAGAGTCCTGAGGTGTGTCAGTCTAACAATACATTTAAAAAAATGAAAACAAAACAAAACAACCGTAAAGTTCTAGTTCTAGTTCTAGGAAATTTGCTTTTCCTCAGTCTGAAAATTCAAATGTGCTAAATCTCTTCTACAAACATTCTTCCAGACACACCCAGAATTAACAGCAACAACAAAAAGTCTGGGCATCTAGTGACCCCTTTCAACCTGACTCATGAAATTAACCATCACACAGTTTGAACTCTATAAACCGTCTCTACTGCCAATGGAGCCATTGCTGCATGCTAAAGCCTGCCCATACCTTGTTGAATGAATGAGGGCTTAGGCCTCATATTCGTACTGTTCTGGTTCAAATGTTGGAATGTTCCTGAACAAATTTTAGTCACACTCATGTCAAACTTTGGTGGCTTTCCAGATATGGGGCAATCTGAAATGACTGATGGTTCAGTTTGAGTGGAAGATTTGAAGTCGTGCTTACTCCAACAACATGCAGGAACAGGGACCAAGAATTTTTTGTTTTTGTTTTTAAAATTGTAGTTGCTGTTGTTTGGTTTATTTGTTTGTTTATTTTGCTACAAAGCACTGGTTCTTCACTTAGTCCTACAAGTTAACTGAAAACAAGATCAAAACCCTATTGTTGCTGCTTTCATTTTTTTTTATGTTTCTTTTGTCTTAAAATGTTCTGCTGTGAGCGGAACTCAGCTTGTTGATCCTACAGATTGCACATCAAACAAAGCAAAGCAAACAAAGAGCAACAATTACAACAACAATAACAACCAAACAATGACACCTAACTTATCTCATCTCCTGACCTCCTCCCCCCATCCTCCACCCCCCCAGGTAAAAAACAGACAACAATTTTCTGACTCTGTCAGAAAATTCCAGGTTTCCTACAGCTCCCCCTATCAGCTGGAAGTAGTTACTGAAGAAAACACCCATAGAAATAACAAAGTCGAAATGGAAGGATGATCTGAGAGCAGGTAGGCTGGAAGGACAGTGCTAATGGCTGGCCAGTCTCACTCTATTCTGTTCCTCTGTGACTTTGGTATTCTCTCTTGTCTCTTTAACATCTTTCCCCAGAGTCTTTCTCTTCCAATCACCTTGGGTTCCAGAATGACTGGAGTGACAGATAAATATCATGTGACAGGAATGAAATCAAGGCATCTTACATTGAGCTATCCTGAGATAATCCTCAGCCACAGCACAGTTTCAGCAACACTGATTAACTGTGAATGTTTCTTGACTATTTCCTCTGTAATCTTGAAGCTTATATTAGTATTCCCCTGCCAAACAGACTCAAGGTTATTCAACCCTTTGACAGAGACTTGTTAAGAATCAGTTTATCTAGAGTGTACCACACAATCCATTTTCAAAATCTGTCTGCCCTTCAACAAGGAAGGGTATAGAAGAGGACTGGGAAATGGATAGCTTCATCGCAGAGTCCAGCGAAGATACATGTACGAGATGGTTGCTAGCTTTCCTCTCCTTCCCAGATTAAGTTAAGGCATATTGTTGATTGGATTTTGTTTCTGCTGTTTGAGATAGCATAGACATGGAAGGATTTCAGTGAAGGGTTCCTTAACATTTTGGGTTATTGATCAGCGAAAAGATACAGTGGAAGAATAGCTTATGAGGGAGGGGATTAATAAAAACCAACAACAAAAAAAGAAAAATAGCTTATGAAGCAACTAACTTCTGTTTAGAGACCCAAGACTACAGCTCTTCCTCTTGTAATCTTTATGTTAATTTATGCTTGCAAACATACATTTGACTTTTTTAGTTTTCTTAGGCTATATTCCCAATGTCTTCTTTAGAGAGATAATATATACATATGTAATTTGGATCAGAAGTATAGATAGATACATAGATAGATAGATAGATAGATAGACAAAGAGACAGAATATCCCATGTATTAAAAGCAAAAAGGAATAAAATGAAGAAGTTAAAATAATGCATGTTAGTTGTCCTAGGATAAATTCCAGACCACCTATTCTACTCAGCTTACATCTTATGTCGTTTGTCTGTGTGGCCAGACTCACAATGGGCTCATCATCCCATCTTCTTCCACCCACACACAGCTGGCTTACTGTTTTTCACCTCTAAAATACTGTTTATGAGTACATTGGGAAACAAATCAATGGACAATCATTAAACTACCGACTAAGATATCTATTTTTCTGGAACCTGTTTATACATACTTTGTTCTCAGCATAAGCCTGAAACTGAGAACAGAATAAACTTTCTCAATGCTTAGTCAATCTCAGTAGTGAGAGACATGTGGTCGTTTTCCTTTCCTTGAAGGTACTGCATTTCTATGTACAAGCATAAGACATGGAACCTTAACCTGCATTTCTTCTGCTGTGACAGTGGAAACGAAACACATATTTATCTCTTCACTTGCCAGTTATATAGTGATAACTGAATAGAGCCTCTTTGAGTTCTTCAGTTTTTACTAATTTGGTGCTTTTCTCCAGGACTTTTCCATTGAAGCTAAGAACTATGACAGCAAAACCAATTATATTAGTCAGAATTGGGTCAGTGACTTCGCTGAATATATTTTAATTAAGTGATGTTATTTGCTGTTTGTCTAATAACACTGGAGCTTGGCTGGCATTTTTGCTTCACTTACTTTGTTTTCAGACATGATTTCAGAAAGATGAGGTTACCACTGGTGAGTGTGGGGGCTCTGCTTATAGTCTGCCATTGATGATCCTGTCAGGAAGGTAATTATGAACTTGTCAGTTGATTCATTGCCTGAATCTATTCTGGTCCAGTCTTAAAAATCCCATGACATCTTCAAATCATGTGTTTCATTTGCAAACGTATGCTAAACTGCACCTCTCTACCTCGCCCACCTAAAGGCCTTAAAAGGGATTTCAAATGGTTTGACTTAATACCCAGTGAGTGCCACTGGCATAGGAGAAATAAGCAACTGGCTTTACTCTGTGCTAGGATCCTCTATTTGCCTGGCTTGTGTGTGTGTGTGTGTGTGTGTGTGTGTGTGTGTGTGTGTGTGTATCCAGCCAAAAATGGAGCTGAAAAGTCAAATGCTTGACTCATTTATCCTCAGCATTTTGTGGGAACAATGAGGAAGAAAAGGCACCTCCCTTGCGGGCCTCGCCCAAGAAGCGAGCTCCACTTTGAACAGTTTAACCTCACATGTTGCCAGTCTTACTAATGCTTTCAGTTTGGCAGTGACATAAAAATCTACCATTTCACCATGGCAGTTTCCTACTTCCTCCACCGAGTTACTTAAGCACCTTGTGACTTCAAGAGCAGGGTGGGTTCCTGGCTTTTTTGCTGAATTGTCTCCTGCCTGTGGCATCACTACTACTGGAACTACTGTTCAATAGAGCCATTTTTTTTTAACTCTCTTTTGAGATCTGGACATGTAAAAGCTACTTTCTTCTTCTCCCTCTCTATCTTTATATTCTTTGTTTCCCAGTACACCAAGGAACAGAATTGGTGGTGAGAATCACGATTCTTTGAAAATGAGGACATTTTGTAAAATACTCTAAAATGCTTCGGGAAAAGTCTTTACTGCAATAGGAACTTCAGAATCATGCCTCTAGTGTTTTGTCACTCAGGCTGTGCTGTCAGAATTTTTCTCATCAGTAATGAGATATTAAAATGTATGGTTTTGAAATAGAAGATAGAATATCCATATGCCAGCCTGGTCCAATGGCTGATGCCTGTAATCTCTGATAAAGGCATCCAGGACAAAAAGTTAGTAAGACCCCCATCTCTATAGTAAAAAAGAAAATCAGATGTATAGCATATTCTTAACATCCCAGCTATCTAAGAAGTAAGGAGGAAGGCCTTGATCAAGGAGTGTTATCTTAAAAAAATAACCGAAGAGAAAAAGGCTGGTGTGTGGGTCCAATGGTAGGGCCTATCAAAAAGATCCCAAATCAAATCTCAGTACCCTCCAAGCCCACAATTCTATTAAGATACAAAAGACACTGACTTACCTGTGGATTCTGTGAATCCTCCCTAATTATGATTTGTTAAGAACGCAACGAACTATTGGAATGATTCCTATCAGTTACGGCCACATGGACTTCTCTCCAGCCAAAAGTTGTTCTGTGAAGTGGGGGCCCATCTGAGACAAGTTATAAAAGGAATTAAATTTCTCAAGTTATTTGCAGAGAGATAGAGATAGATAGATAGAGAGAGAGAGAGAGAGAGAGAGAGAGAGAGAGAGAGAGAGAGAGAGGCAGAGATAGAGACAGACAGAGAGGCAGAGCCAGAGGGACAGAATAGTGATAACAAGTATCCTGTGTATTGCCTTGGATTGGCTGGTTTGTAGTCACTGTGAAGAGAGAGGTGGCAGCTCATTAGATTTATGTGGCTATTCAGGAAGTTCATTGCAGTGGTGATGGAGCAAGTACACATTTGTCCATCTCTTTGAATTGACACGGTCAGTGAATGCACTTGGGTTTATGTATATTTTGGGATAGTATGACAACGTGTTCCATTTCAATTGGCTGATTTGGAGATCAAGCTGTGTGTCCATCTCCTCCTTCATCTAGAAGAAAGGACATGCATACCTGCCACCCCACCGACACCACCTCCATTTATATTATTTGGATAACAGTTACTAAGAATTACAACTTTCTCCCTCTGCTCTATATGCACAAACTCAATTAATTCTCCCAAACAACCTTACAAAATTCCTGTTTAATGATGAGGAAATGGAAGTCCAGAGATGCGTATAGTAACTTGTCCTACACATTGCAAGAAAGGAAAGGAAGGAAGGAAAGAAGGAAGGAAGAAAGGAAGGAAGGAGGGAGGGAGAGAGGGAGGGAGGGAGGGAGGAAGGAAGAAAAGAAAAGAAAGAAAGAAAGAAAGAAAGAAAGAAAGAGAAAGAAAGAAAGAAAGAAAGAAAGAGAAAGAAAGAAAGAAAGAAGGAAAGAAAGAGAAGGAAGGAAATCCAAGGGGGTCATTATTATCTTTACATTGTTCACAAGCAACATGTCAGTTTGGCAACCTATCATCTGGCTGACTGAGAACCACACAGCTATAAATAAGCACACTAAAAATAAAACGTATCTATTTCAGAGGTTCCTCCCATGATCCTGAAGGTATTCTAGAATACTCTTATACCTGAAGAGAAAGAGAGTGTTGTGGATAATTAAGTTGGCTCTCACATGCGCTTATTTCTACACAGGTGAAATGAGCCATAGTTTCTCCATGGGCTGCCCATCTTTCTTGACAATCTATACCCAGAAGGAGATAATTGCTGTTTGTTTTCACACCTGGGTAGTAACGACATCCTTTCTAGCATAAGTACACATCAAGATGCACCAAGAAATGACACTTAAATTTGATTCATTTTGGCAACTTGGGCTGCACTGCCCAAAATAAGGGTACATTCATATGTAAGGGTAAGGGACCTCCCAGGAAGCTAATGACATAAACAACTAGAAAGCGTTGAGAAGGATTTATTTACCAAGGTCCTAATTATAGCATGAACAAACTATGGAGGGAAACCAGGAAGACAGATCTCTGGGAACAGCACCAAAGCTTTTATGTAACTCCTACAATTGCACTGTGAACCATGAATAAGGTGCTCAATTAAAGGTGACAAACTACAAATGAGTGGCTTAATATAATAATAGTGGGGGGTTATTGCTGTTTTTTGTTTTTATTTTTACAAATCCGGTATCCCTAGGCATTCTCTAAATGAAACGGAAGAGAGATTCATACAGAGAATCTTAAAATGCAGCAATTTGTACAAAGCAGATTAGATTTTTTCTTTCTTTCTTTCTTCCTTTCTTTCTTCTTTCTTTCTAGAAAGGGAAGAAATTGCCTTCGATAGAAGAGGCTCTGGCCTCAAAACACAGAGACCACATTACTAAGTTCTGAACTGGAAAAACAAAGAATAAGGGAAAATATTCATAGAGATTCATAGGAATATTTAAGCAGCTGAGGTTTTCATGTCTTTCCAAAAGAAAGCAAGTCACAGGATGGAATGAGGACCACTATATTGTAAGGCAAAGGTACCATGGGCTGAACCTGGTGTGTTTCTCTTACAGAAATAGATTAAATTTCAGTAGAATAGATTAAATAAAATAGATTACATTAAAATAAAACCATTTTTCAGGCACGAAGATTTTCTTAAAAGTTATTTTATATATGTTATTCTAGAATTGTATGAGAAGTAGTTAACCTCTACCTGCCATTATAAATATTTGCTAAGCAAGTCATTTTGCATTTTTTGGCAGTATTGGGTGTTAGATTCAAGACCTCAAGTGTGCAGAGCAGAACTAGGCACCCAGAACCCTTGGTTATTTTCAAGATAAGATCTTGCTTTTTTCCTGGACTATCCTGGAAAGGAGTCCTCTTATTTGTCTTCCCCTGTGTCTGTGGGGATTTTAAGTATCTGACCCCTTGCCCAGGATTTGGTTGAAACAGAGTCTGGCAAATCTCTTTTGTCCCTGCAGCCCTGGGAGCCTGGATTTTGTGTTCTGCACCTCTCCAGTGCCTAGGATTACAGGCTTGAGTCACTGTATTTAACTTCATTTTGTAAAATTTACCTGAACTCACATGCTCAGATACTTTAAACATGTTACTTGTGTGATGTGTCTGCGGAGGTTACTCGTGGAAAAAATGTCGACATTGATTTACACTGTGAGGTTAAAGATAAGAACTGTGATAAATTCATGAAAGTAAGATTTCACGCACATTCGTGGATATCCACCCAAATCAGGTTGTTGCTTGTTGTTCCTTCTAAACTCAGGACCCACAAGTGACATTGGGCTGTTGTAAGCCTTTTCTTCTATATGCTGACTTTCTCCTATTAAACAAACGTTGGCATCTGAGTAAAAGACTATGCATGCTGCCTTACTTTGGCACCCCTATAACTAAAGTTAAAGGAGAAAAAGATATGGTTTCTGAGGGTTCCATCCGTGGTTTCCTGGCTTCATAGCATTGGACAGATCGTTTTGGTGGTAAAAGGGTGTGGCATAGACCATTTGTCAGATTTTGACAGGCAGGGAGCAGAGAAAGGGAGACAGGAAGAGTTCCAGGACAAGTTAGCCTCATGTACCCACCTCTAGTAATCTACTCCCATTTGTTAGGCCACACCTCCCAAGTGAAACCATTTTTGTTTTCTCCCATGATGAATGAATGACTGGGCAGAGAAAATTTTCAAGCAAACAGGATAGGTTTGTTTGAAAAGGAAAGAAATGGCCAAAGGAACAGTGCAATGGATTCTTTACCCATGGGTGGATCCCAAAGCTACATATCCCCTGTCTTCACCCCCAGGGCCCACTATCCCGCCGAGGCTAAGGGATTTTGGTCTGATGGGTTGCTGAGTGGCCAAGTGTTGCAAGGAGTGTCTTGGGTGATTATTCCATCCCCCAGGCTCTTGGTGAGTCATATCTCCATCATGTTCAAGTAGCCCTGGCCACCATTTTTGACCCATTTTCCACTTCCAACGTTTCCAGAATTGCCAAAATAACACCACTAGCTAGTGATCTAGGCTTTAACACATGGAACCTGTGAGGGATATTTCATATTCAAACTACAACATAAGGGTTTCTTGAGATAAAGTCATAACAGTGTCCTGTTACAATATGTATGATTCTGAAAAGATGATTCATTAGAAGGACCTATTTATTCAAAGATGACATGACATGTTGTCTGCGTCCATCGAATACACATCCCAGAGAAACAGATTGCAACTGTGGCATCATCTTTGAACTCTCATAGTAAATGGAAATAATCAGTAGTCATGCCAAAAAAAAATAAGGCTTTATAACTCTAAGCTTGGCTCTGACTACCTAGTAGATGGTATTCTGCAAATGTTGCTGGAAAATATGGAGATGTTCAGATGTTTTTATAAGAGTGAGTGAGTTGTTTCTTTATCACAGCAAATGATTCCATGTTCGTTCTTTTCTATGAGTCCAGGGGAAATTTCAAGAGACACACAGAACCTGGCATCAAGTCACTTTGAGGTTGGCACAGAAATGACTGTGAATCCAAGCTGAGGTACGAGAAATGGTTCACGGTAGAGGACATGGAGTTGGCACAGACTGGGCCATTTCTCAACATTTCAGTAACTGGAATTTCTCATTTTTCTGTGCCGACAGTCATGAGTAACATAGTAGTACCCAGGAGATCATTTAATGTGTAATTTTTTTGAGTAGGTAGCTTTTCCAGGCAAGCATAGCATTTCTGTATTTTAAGTCCTGTCATCACTTATAATAAAAAAATACGATGCATTTCCTTTGTGCATTTAAGTCTGAATTTTTGAGGTCCCTCCTTTTCTTTTTGCAAATAATTGCTGAGTATGTTTTTTCCCCTTTCCAAGTTTCTACAGTTCAGAAACATAACAGATTAAAAACTGCTAAGATTGCACCTTTTCCTAAAAGTACGACATTCACTGTACAAATTTATTATCCTATCAGATTTGTTTGTAATCATGAGGGTTTCTAAATGGTTGAATGAGAACATGGAAAATTTTTTTTTCCCTAAGTGGATTCTATAATGAGGAGATATAACTTAAGGTAAACACAGAACAAATGATAGTTGATTTAACAGCAAAGGGAGAGCATATAGGTCCATAATTTCTTTATGTCACTTACAAAAGAAAAATAGTATTCTTTCATATCCTTAATCTCTTTAGGAATCTCAAAATGTATGAAATAGGCATGAAAGTCTGAGTGAGGGACCTAACTGATTTGTTGCCAATTTGGTGACATCAACTTGGTGTCATTGGTCTTTGTCTGGACACATTAAGAGGTGTTTAATCAGTGATTGGTATTATAAAACAGAGCTTTCATGGAGCACATGTATGCATGCCTTATAAAGGCTGTTTGTTTGTGTGTATGTGCAAGCGCACATGAGTGTATGTATGTGTGCGTTAGTCTTCAGGCTTGAACTTGGGACTTTGGTGCTAAAGATTAGCACTCTACCACTTGAACCACAGCTGCACTTCTAGCTTTTTGCTGGTTAATCCTACCTAGGCTGGCTTCAAACTGCAATCCTTAGATCTCAGTCTTCTGAATAACTAGGATTATAGGCTTGAATCACCAGCAGGGCTTAGCCATAGATCTTCTAATGAAAATTTACACAAAGAATGAGAAGGGAGCTCAATATATTTGAAAATTTCTAATGATTGCACCTAGAAACAAAGTGCCATGTTAAAGCTGTAAGGCTTAATCGCTAGCCCAAGAAACAATGACCTGAATTCATCTTTGAACACCTACTTTGATTCTTCATCACATAACTAAGATACAAATCACCTTATAAGGATATTAAAGCATCTTGCATGGGGTCTTGTTGAGTAGAGGGAAGACAGCAGCTTCAACAAAGGCATCACTAAACATCCCATGAAGAAATACTTCACCATGGCACATGGCACATACACCTGCTTGAGCATTTATAACAATAAAGGGATACCCCACAAAACAAAAGACATTTTGAAAGGTCTCAATGGCAATTCAGAGATTTCAAAAGAAAACCACAGAGGCAAGAAAGGGACTGACTCGGCAGATAGAAGAATTTATAGCCAATCAGGCTGATGGGTATTTAAGGTGGAAGAATTGCCAATCGAGCCTGCAAACCTCTCTTCACAGCTCAGCTACTCAGAGACAATAGTATTAACCTGGAGTGTGGTGGGAAACAGGACTGAACACACAGAGTGTAAATGAATTAATTAAAAATAGGAGGACTCTCTGTCCACATGCAGAATCAGTTCATTGCTTTCCATGTTTCTGAAAACTTTAATCAGACAGTTGCTTTAGATGCAGAGGAATAATTCCAAATTAAGCAATCTATGCATTAGTAACCCTGGGCTCTACAGTGGACAGACTCAAAGAAAAGTCCTGCATAGTCCAAACTTCCTGTCCCCCTGTCATAGCAGGGATGGGGGAGGGGGACCTGTAACCATTTTCCAGCCATTCTCCTTAAGGTCTCAAGGGACTTTGCTTGTTTCTCTTGTATTCATTATATTCATCTTGATTTTTATACTCAAGTGAAAATTCTAGTTGGAAAATGATCGCAAGTAGAACTACTACATACTAATTAAGACTAGTACAGAGGAAAACTTACCTTAGGGTTATCATGGAAGGGAAGTGACCTACCTGTTTCTGTATGTTATGCAAGTCAGAAACACAGACTCTAAGGTGAAATTCAGAAGATGTAGTGAAATGCACTCTTGAGACCTTTACACAGAGCAAGGGCAGCAAGACCCAGCAGAGGAAAAAGGATGAAGACATGGGTATAACAAGGGCTTTTTGTCAAGTCTGCCTGAGCTCTGTGGATGGAAAGCTATTCCGAAGACAGAGGAAAAGGAAGACTTGCATGAAGTTGGAGGCACAGATTAATTATAGCCACTATTTAAAAAATACTATGTGGAAGATCTTCACAATCTTAAAAAAGCAACTACTATGTAGTCTATTAATTTTACTACTGATTGTATTTATGAGAAAATGAGAGAGAAAATTTCCCCAGGAAGGAGATATAAACCAAGGGTAATTCTTTACAAGCATTCAGCAATATCCTAGAATGAGGGGAGAAATGGGGAAATGTAGAGAATCTGGTCAGTACATTGTCAGAGTCACAGTCATGATAATAAGATATGACACAAATGGTAGTTAGGTATTAGATATCCAACACAGAAATCATAATATATATTCATAGTGTTCTTGTATGTGTGTGTGTGTGTGTGAGAGAGAGAGAGAGAGAGAGAGAGAGAGAGAGAGAGAGAGAGAGAGAGAGAGAGAGAGAGAGAGAGAGAGAGAGAGAGACAGAGAGAGAGAGACAGAGAGAGAGAGAGACAGAGAGAGAGAGAGCTAATATTAGAGTTTGCAGTCAGGGCCTGGATACTATCTCTTAGCTTTAATGCTCAAAGTTAGTGCTCTACCACTGGAGCCACTGCTCTACTTCTGGCTTTTTGGTGCTTAATTGGAGATAACAATCTCATGGACTTCTGCCTGAACTATCATCTTCAGATCTCAGCCTCCTGAGTAGCTAGGATTATAGATGTGAGCCACTAGCATCTAGCTAGCATGTGTTATACTTTGACCTGTTTAATTCCATCAGCAGCTCATTCTGTGCATGTTCCTCTACTACACAGTAATTTCCAGAGAGTTTCCTATGCCATCTTCATATAGATGCACAATTATTTCCACATTATTCAACCCTCATCAGCGTCTAGCCTGCTCTTCCCTTTCATCTCCAAGTCCCACAGGTACAATCAATGCTGTGTAATTGATGAAAAATGCAATCCATGGTGGAAAATTCCCGTCAATTGTGAAACACTATATTTGACTGTTTCCCAGAGTCCAAAATCCGTTGTCTTGCTGTTGAAAGGGAACTGGGCACTCTATGGAGAGAATAATTTCCTAGGCACTGCTCTACAGATAAAATATATTTCCATTAGATTCCAAGTTGTTGGAAACAAAACAATGAATACAATTTTGCTATCGTCACTTCTGTGATATTAAAACAGAAAATCAATCCCCTTACCTTCCTTTCTTTTCCCTCAGTATATATATATTCATATAATATTGAATATGTACTTACACTTGACTTGTTTTTTACTTCCTTGACAACATAAAACTCTAGATACCTTGTCAATCTGTAGGCTTCTCATATTTGTCATGGTTGACTATCTTAATTTTTACTATTGGTCAGGTTTTGGAATGTTAAAATAGTAATGGTTCAGCCTGCTCTTGTTTTCACATCTCAGTGTCAAATATAAGAAAGGGAAAAACTGCATGTACTTTGAGCAACTTATTTTTGTTTTCTCTCTCCACTGTAAGGCAGAGTATAACCATCATGATCAAAATATTGATATAAACAATTTTGATAGCTAAATGGACAATGAAACCTTTAGTTCCATTGTACTCCAATCATGAGAATACAACTTAAGGCATTTGTTTAATAGAGACAAGTTTTCAATACTTTCAGAGGAGCACAATAAGAGTCAATAGAAGCAAAATGTATTCTTTTCACCATCAGATAATAAAATAATACTACCACTTCCTAAAAGATGTTCAGTGGGTAAATTGCTACTTTCTAAAGCAATCAGGGCATAAATTTATTTTGGCAATAAACAAGTATTGTTTTCCTTTCATCTATATTTGGGGAAAATATGATGTGAGGTCATATATTATCTTGTTATGCTGAACTACTCAATACTAGTATTACAACTAATTATATTTAGTTTAGACTAAAATTACATCATCATTGGTAAATAATTTCTGGAGTGAGATTAAAAGGTAACTGGGAATTCAAATGTTAGTGGAAATTTTTATTTCTGATCTTCAAAGTTAAAATTCTCAAGTAGAGTCCTCACTAATATTTAATAACTTCATTATTCTACAATTGCAACATCTAGGACTCACACAATTTTGATGCTACAACTGGATTTTTGTAGCTAGTCATAGAAAATAACCATGAGTGCCAGGCATTGGTGACTCACATCTGTAATCCTAGTTACTTAGGAGACTGAGATCTGAGAATCACAATTCAAAGCCAGCCAGCATAGGAAAGTTCATGATACTCCTATCTCCAATTAACCAACAAAAAACTGAAAGTGGCATGGTGGCTCAAAGTAGTAGAGTGCTAGCCTCGAGGAAAAGAACTCAGGAACAGTGCTTAGACCTTGAGTTCAAGCCCCAAGATGGACAAAATAATAGAAAGAAAGAAAAAACTGTGAGGCTACTACACTGTTGGTGGGAGTGCAAACTCATTCAACCACTATGGAAAGCAGTATGGCAGTGCCTCAAAAGACTAAACATAGAGCTCCCCTATGACCCAGCAATTTCACTACTTGGCATTTACCTAATCATCCAGAAACAAGGACATACTAAATCCACTAGCACAACAATGTTCATTGCAGCACTACTTACCATAGCAAAGATATGGAACCAACCTAAATGTCCCTCAGTTGATCAACAAGATGTGGTATTTGTACACAATGGAATTCTATGCTGCTGTCAGAAGGAACGACATCACCCCATTTGTTAGGAAATGGAAAGACTTAGAAAAAATCATATTAAGTGAAGTAAGCCAGACTCAAAGGAACTTAGGCTCAATGGTTTCCCTCATTTGTCATAATCAGGAGAAATCTTGGGCTCTCCTAGCAGAGATTTGCCATAGAGCAAAACCTTGATACATAGTATGATGCTAATTGAAAAGACCTCTAGGATATAGAAACAAAAGCCATATAATGAATGATTGTTGTCCTTAAGGTACTATATTATCTCTCATCTCTTTGCTGTCCCTTGGTTATCTCATATTGTTACAGTATCTCACTTTGTTATCTGATATATCAGATATATTTGTATTTGGTTATTTGAAATTGGATAAGGAAGGGGGAAAAACAAGATTGGGGGGGAGGGTAATGGGGACCAAGACATGTGAAAGGGTATCAACGTATGTGAATTAATGCACCTTCTATCTGGCAAATATCATGTAACCCTTTTATTAATTACAATAAAAATTATCAAAAAAAGCAAAAACTGTGAGGAAATATGTTTAGATATTACTGTATATTTAGTATATAAAACAATGTATATAGTTCTGCAAAAATGATAAGCACTTATTAAGAGAAAAATATTAAAGTACTTGATTCTGCTAACAAATCCATCTATACCTCTTCATAACTATTTTTTCTTTTTATTCTGAAATTGAAAGATTAAAAAACATCTTGTCAAGTTAAATAAAATGTCTTAATTTTTCCTCTGAGAACTCTATCTATAGCAATATGTCCTGTATACAGATTCATCGATGTGTTTTGTAGCATATTATGATGAGTGGTTTCTTATCTCACATAGTCTGAGCTACTTGTGATATGTGCTGGATTAGTATATGTAGTTGGATACGTTCCACAAAAGAGATAGCACCACAAGAATTCACAAACTGGTCTGGAAAGGTTGGAGAAATTTTGCGATTCATTTGAGATATGACTATTTATATCAAACTGCTAAGAAAGTCAAAACGAGTCTACCTAATAACCTTATGAAATTGGAAGGGAATAAATAACTTGAAACAAATGTGAACGATGAAGTGGACTGTGTCCTTTCTCACACACATAGAAATTCAGACTGAGTAGTTGAAGATTGGGAAGGATGCAGAAAACATCATAATCATAGATTCAGGCACATTGGACAACTATGGATGAGATATCTAAACATCTAAAATTACATCCATGCTGTCATTGAATTCCTTGGCATGGTTCAAGCATTCATCTATATGGCAATGAAGACATGGGTACTTTTTTGGGTATGTGAGTGTGTACCAGTGCTGGGGCTTGAATTCTGGGCCTGGGCACTGTCCCTTAGATCTTTTTCCTCAAGACTAGCACTCTATCACTTGAGCCACAGTGCCACTACCAGTTTTTGGTGGCTAATTGGAGATAAGGCTTTCATAGGCAATCCTGTGCCAGGCTGGCTTTGAACCATGATCCTCAGATCTTAGCCTCCTGAGTAGCTAGGATTACAGGTATAAGCCCATCTTGAGTACTTATGGACCTTGATGTATAAGGATGCTGTCCTGGTAGGAGTACATACACAAGCTTGTATGGTTGTTCCACTTATGGAACATTCTAGAAACCCCCAAAGATAATGATGGAGGAGGAGGAAGATGGTTCATAGTGAGGCCTGAAGAAACATTTGGGGTTCACATGTGTGTTCACTATCTTTATGATGGTGATTGCTTTACAACCATGTCCATATGCCCAAAGTGACCAAATTGTACATTTTAAGTATGTGTGCCCAATTACACCTCAATAAAGCAATTTAGAAATCAGGAAAGCAGTGGCCACTAGGAGAGGGAGGACTGTTTATGGTAGGAGAGGAAGGCATGAAAGTTCCTGTAGTGTGAGAACGTTCTGTCCTTGACAAGATGTCAGTGACCCATGATTGCAATTCACTGAGCTGTATATGATAAAGTTTTACATTATACCGTATTCCCTCATTTGACTTTAGATATTATGTGTTAACATTAATTTCTTTTGGAATCAAAGTAAGTTTTTACTTCATTCTCAGTCACATCCCTACACTATTTTTAAATGCTAAACAGGAAAACAACAGTTAAGTCCTATCTCTGTGAGCTTCACTATTGGCCATGCATCAGGGAAATGTCCTGTTTATGAGCTCTGGTTCCCTTCTTCTCTCCCCAGTTCTCCCAGGCTTATAGTGACATTTGGGTGAGTGGCAACTGGAAAAGGAACATCATTGTATTTTATTTCAATGGCTTTATTATAGTCTGTGGTCATTGGGTGCTGTACTTTAGTTACAGCCTGAGAGATAATATTATTTTTATTTCTTGCATATATTTATCTCAGTTGGGTTATTTCCTTTGCATCCATAGCAATTTTCCCTTAGATCTTCTGCAATGGCAGACTGAATATGCCCTTCTTTTCATGTGCTTCAAATGTATTGCTGTGGGGTGTGCATTCAATAAATAGTAAATCTGGGATGAGAGAATAGAAAGGAAAGTTCCACAGAGGCTCAGATAACTACTGTTATTTCCATCCTGTGGAATGAAAGGATTCATACAGAAACCATGGTATTTTTTTCTGGTAATGGTGGAGATGGAATATATTTGAACTTCTCTGCTTAGGCTGGTTGGTCTTCAATCCTCTAGGTCTGTCTTATTTTGCAACAATCATGAAAGATAAGCTACAGAAATGACTTAGCTCATATTCACTTCTTCTCCACTCCCTACATGTTAATTCATGTGCATTTCACATTCAGATAGAAAAGATTCTTTTTTTATTTTCCTACTTAACTATATGTGCCCATTTACCACAATTATGTATTAGAGGAATACAAAGACCAACACAATTCTTTCTACAAGTGGGTTTTTAAATTGTTTTTCATGTGATTGTAAAGGCTTTCCTTTTTCATCCCCACCCACAAATTGTACAGCTTATTTTCAATGTAGTATCTTGTGATTATGACTCCTGCATTTGTTTAGGCTTTGTCCCTCTATTTCTGTGCCCTTCCCTACACTCCTTTAGATTCATTTTTTTTTGCCAATCCTGGGCCTTGGACTCAGGGCCTGAGCACTGTCCTTGGAGTTTCTCAAGGTAGAGCTCCACCACTTGAGCCACAGCACCACTTTCGGCTTTTTTCTATGTATGTGGTACTGAGGAATCGAACCCAGGTCTTCGTGCATGCTAGGCAAGCACTCTACCACTAGGCCAAACTCCCAGCCCCTGGATTCATATTTATAAAAAAATCTAAAGTCATTCCATTCACTGAAAATTATTTCATTGGAAGTTTTCAATTTTCCATTATCCCAATAACATCTTACTAATATTCACAATTGGATAACCATTTTGTCCTTTCTGGAAAATGAAGAAATAGAGGAAACTAAAATGGATCCTATCTTCCATTCTTGAAGTTCATTTCATGAAATGAATCTGACCCTTTTCCCACAGCAATGGAAGCTACAGTGATGTGCAGGGCACTGTGATTGGTTACAGTGTAAGTTTTCAAAATATGCTCCAATAATCCTCTCAATTTCATGGACACCTGTTGTCCCCCTTTTCATCTCTAATGTTTTTAATTTGGGTGCATAGATAAATAAATTTAGGTTCAAAGATGTTACATAGTTGCTGAAAGAATGAGTTGGGCTTTGCCTCCAAGTCTGTGTGGTATCACTTGCACATCATTTTCTTATATTGTTCTTACTGTTCTTACCTTGAAAGCAGGAGAAAAAAGCTATTTCAAGAGTGGGTGAGAATTCACTAGATCAGAAACTACTTGTGCATTGAAGTGTGCCTGAAAGAAGTAAATAAATTAATGCCATTATCAACTAATATATCTGAGATCCAGTATCATCCAAACAGAAGTATCCTTCATGCAGCCAAATGGACTGAATAGATTCAACTGCCTCTTGAATTTCTTTCATAAATATTCTCTTTGTACAAGCTCTTTTTATAATCTTAACATTTTAACCACAGTGATTGCAGTCATGATAGTGATAATGCTGAAACATTGTATTTCTAAGGAAGTAAGGGTTTGGAGTTTGGCATTGAGGCATAGGGAATTTTGTCCTGGCTGATTGGACATATATCAGAAAGTCTACTTCAATCAAGTGACAGCAGTGCCAATGGGTACTCAGTGGTAAATACATGGAAGTGTATAACATAAAATGTGAAACTCGAAGGATTGCATGATATAATTTATGCCAAAGTAAAGTGCCAAACATCTGAATGGCTTCATTTTGATTTATTTCCAAAATATCATTCTTTGTCAGAAAGCTGAGGCGGTTTGACATTCATCACATCTTCATAGAAAGAATGGTAGAAAATGATAAAATGTTAAGACAATAAAACCTATGCAGTTATTTATTGAGGAGAGATTGTTTCTGAGTCCTATTTAAGACATTGTTTTAATATCGGCCCAGTCATTAGGATCTTACTGGCTTTCTTTTGAAGTCATGTTTCATCCTCTATGAGAGAGCAAGACTACTGTTATCTTAGCTTTCCTAACAAAGTTTCAGGAAAAAAATGGAAATAAAAGCAAGTAACTAATCAAGGTGCCTTGCCAAAAGTGATCACATACAATGAGAAAAAAAACAAAACAAAACTCTACATTTTCAAGGTTAATGAACCAGAAATAGGATTCCAGAATCAAATCTGCCTGTGGCTTCCTATTTCAGGGTGGGCTTTGTTCTCAGATTGTCTTTTTTCCATTCGTGGGTCCAGAACTTCTTTCCAAAAATACACTGAGAGTTCCCTGCAGTAGCCCACATTCTGTCTTTGGTTGATGTCTCTCTACATTTCTGAATCCAACACTTGTCTTGAAAAAGAGAAATCCCAAAGTGGGTAATGCAAATACCTCCATTTGGTGGGGGAAAATTGAAAACTTGCACGTTATTGTTTTTCTCCCTTAGCTGAAATGTAAACCATCTTAATCCCAGGAAGGAAAATTCAGAGCTCAGCAATTAGACGTTGAAATCAGGCTTCAGCGTGAGCACCTCAGCCCTGTTTCTACAAGCCCAGTTACTTGGATAGTTTAAGTATTAATGTAAAATTCTGAGATAGTTTCACACCTGTAGAACAATTTTTTTTGGTAGGACAATGTTTATACAATCCAAAGACTCTTTTTCCCTTTTCATTGAATGATAGGTATTCATACATAGCATTTTCTAGATAATAAAACTTCAAAGTCATTGATTTGTGGCGAATTCTGTTTCCTTGTGAAGGCATTCCACTGCAAAGAATTATGTATGCCCGATTCATACGTGTTTTCCTTGTACCTGGAATTAACGTTCTTTCAATAACTTCTCTTATAATCTGTATATGTGTGGAGAGTTGCATTACGGTCTTCTGAAATTTGAACTGGCAAGTCATATCTGCTGACAGAGCCAGTGATACATGGATTGCAGAATAATATAGTGAGTTATGTTAGCAAACTGCTGATTATTATAGCAAACAGCTGAGCTAGTATAACAAACTGTTGATTCAACTGACAGAGAGAAAATGAAACATACTTATTTTGAGTCATGTTACTGGAGCTTCCCTCTCTGATTAATCGATCTCATGGCTTCATGGCCTGTGTCCAGGCATCAAACCCTAACCAAAGCACATCACATGGTGCTAAGAGCAGCTCATTGGCTAAGAGCAAGCAAGAGTGAGGAAGTAGCTTGGTTCCCACAATCCTCTTAAGAACATGTTCCTCAATAATCTAAAGAACTCCCATGAGGATCCCGATTTTTAAAACTTTCACTATATGCCCCCATTAGGGACAAGCATTTAAGAGATGGATCATTGAAGATTTTAAACAAGTAAGAATCTTCAACTTTCAAATAACATAAGGAACATGACTAAACACAGTTTATGTTTCACTTGAAGACCTCAGTGGCATTTCATGGGAATAAAATGTGGATGTCTATATGGAGTCTAATTTTTTGTGCCATACATGTATGAATTTAGGGCCTGGGCACTGTCCATTTGCCTTTTCACTCATGGCTGGTTCTCTCCCATTTCAGCCACATCTCAACTTCTGATTTTTGGCTGGTTACCTGGAGATAGGAGTTTCATGGTTTTTCTTGATCGGGTTGGCTTCAAATCACAATTCTTAGAGCTCAGCCTATTGAGTAGCTGGGTTAACAGACATCATCCATCAATGCTCAGCTGCAATTTCACTTTTGTGTACACTCAAGAAAAGATGGATCCAATTGTGATGAGCAGATGCTCCATTTCTTTATGCACCTAAACAAAGCCTTGTTGCCATTTTGCTGCAAGACAGCTGTAAGAATTCATGTTTGCTTTTTTAAACATACAGCTTTTGAGCATTATTTGTAGGCAATGTGCTTTTGCTTTTTAATAGAAGAACGTTTTTGGAAAAGATGAATTGGACATACAAGTGTTTCCACTTGGAGCTTCAGAATGTTCTATTCTTTGTAGGTGCCTTTAGGCCAAGATGTAATTAGGTTCTTGCTTGTCAAGCACTTCAAGTTCAAAGATGGGTACCACTCCCTTTATTAGACTAGGAGGACAAGGGGGAAATGTTGAAACAGAAACCTGAAGCTCAAGAAAGCTAACATCGACCAGGGGTTCATGGAAGTAAGGAGTGAACAGAGTGATTCTGGGAATTCTCCCCAGACCCTTAAGATGGAACGAGCCTGGTTCTGCCAATACATCTTCAGACATACTGACTCTGAGTGGAAACATTTCTTTTGTTTTAAGCCACATTCTCTGGCATCCTTGGGAAATTAATACTGGAGTTGGAAACAATAATAGTGATAATAACAGTAATCAACTATAGGAAAGGAAAGCTCCTCTAGACTCCAAACAACTCTTAGCATTTCACAGTAAAATGATTGTCCAGGAAAGTAGAGGAAGGGGATGTGAGGCATCCTTATAAGTTTGTTGCTTTTGGCACCTCATGAACTAGTTTTACAAAAATTAGGGTCACCCCATGATGCAATCCACCAGATAGGAGGCAGTCAGAGAGACCACAACAGAGCCAGTATCATGATATATGGACTTGTCTCTAACCTGTGAGCTAAATAGATCACTTTTCTTTATACTTCTGGTATTTCGAGATAGTCACAAGAAATAGACTAATGCACACACACACACACACACACACACACACAAAATCACTACCGCCACACCCACCATATACATAGAAAAATTCTAGAATAAAATGTGAGAGAATAGAATTTACATTTTTTTTTGCCAGTCCTGAGGCTTGAACTAAGGGCTTGCACACGGTCCCTGAGCTTCTTTTGCTCAAGGCTAGTGCTCTATCACATGAGTCATGGTGCCACTTCCATCTTTTTTTGTTTATATGGTACTGAGGAATCCAACCCAGGGCTCCATGCATGCTAGGGAAGCATTTTACCAGTAAGCCACACTCTCAGCCCCACAATTTACTTTTAAAGGAACCGATCAATCAATTGCCTGCTGGATTCGCATTTTCCAGTTAACGATTTAATCCCGTTTCTTTGTTTAGTCATTTTGGAGTAAATTTTCAGTGAAAGAATGCACCAAGTATTTATTGCAGCTCTATACAGATTAAACAGACTTTTTTCTTTTTGAACAACAAATCCAACCATATCCAGTTTCTAATGCTGTTTTCCATAATATATGCAGAGAATGACTTATTGCTTGTCACTTATAAAAACACACATTTCCTCTCATGTTGGGAATTTCATAAAATGGTCTATAAAAAAAGTACTGTCTATCCTATATAAGTAGACTGTATATAAAGTAGACTTTGGAGGTTTGGCCCTGGTGTGCAGTATACGTTTTGTTGTTCTATGCCAACTTTCCACTCTCTTCACCGAAGATGTTGTCTAAATTGTTAATGCAGAGTGTTTTAAACATAGAATTACATCCCAACTCTGTTTTTCCCTAATATACTTTTTAAGGGGGAAAAGGTCAGAATATTCCAAATCAATTGACGCAGTCTACCTGATTTATGCACCAAGAAACCCAAAACTGCGTCATTTGAGCATTTTCCATTTGTTTCTAGTAAGATTAGTGATAGTTTTATTACTGAATGTAGAATCCACATTTGTGGGAAGAAAGGAGGTGATGGAAGCTGAGTAGTTGCTGGGCTGCTCTGTTTATGAAGAAGCAATTTTGGATGGTTGTAAATTTCATTAGAAAGATTGGGCAGGAAATTCTGGTCAGCTGTTGAACCTTTCCATCTTAGAAATATAAGTTGTAATATGAGATTGGTAACTCAGAAGTAGTATTTTAAGAAACATAAGCCACCTTTTTTTTAGAGAGAGAGAGAGAGAGAGAGAGAGAGAGAGAGAGAGAGAGAGAGAGAGAGGGAGAGAGAGAGAGAGAGACAGGAAAGTAAATTTCCTTTACATATGGTTGAATCTTGTCCATGTAAAAATGATAGGCAGAACTAGCTTGTCAGCACTCCCTGCCTTTCTAAATGAGATGCTCTGTTTCCTAAGAGTCTTCCATGGAAACAGAAAAGAAAAATGAGTAAAAAAGAAAATTTCCATGCATTTAGGAAAGAACAATGCATTCTTTCCAGGAGGACTGGTAAAATTCCCTCCTCACCAAAAATCCTGAACAATGCAAAGAATAACAATTTTTAAAAAGCCAATGAAAGTTGTGATTTTTTTTGAAAAAATAAATAAAACCATGTCAACATTTCAATGCCAATGAAAGCTAGACTATCAGTTCTTTGTTCTGGGTTACCTAAATAAACATAGATTTTTAATGTATCTTTAAGACTGATGATAGTTTCTTACCTTTCTAACAATAGTTCCTTATTGTATTTTGTGATGCTACTTAATAAAAGGGATATTCATAATTCATATGTTTTGGGGAAACTATGATAATTTCTAGTCATACACAGAAGACTATAAGTTTTAAATCTCTCAAGAGTGTTTATATATTCCTGTCAAGGACCATAAAGATTACTAATAAGAAAATAGCAAGAATTCTGCATTAGATAATAAAATAGATAAAATGGAAATACCAGAAATATATATCTATATAATAGGTATATTTTTAATTATTTAATTTAATGATTACAATGCAACAGTAGATTATAAAAAACAATAGATTAAGACCAAATGAATTTTACCCTCACATGTGGGGCTACTTTGAAATAAATATTTTGAAATACAATTTTGAAATAAAGATCTCAAGGTAGGAATGGAAGTTAATGTATTCAACATGCTAAAGACTATGAAAAAATTCTATAAAATTAGAAAGCTTAGTGATAAAATTCAAAAAAAATCCCTTTTAATATCT
Organism: Megascapheus bottae; assembly: GCF_031878675.1. NCBI lineage: Eukaryota > Metazoa > Chordata > Mammalia > Rodentia > Geomyidae > Megascapheus > Megascapheus bottae. Next base: position 21,590,697 of record NC_143525.1, read on the forward strand.
AGAGAAACAAAGATTCACATCTTACCATTTTTTTATTTCACATTTGACTTGACATTGTAACTTAATCCCTTAAGGAAAGGAAGATAATGTAAATGGTATAAAATGGGAATACATGAAATATTCTGCTATATTAATAGGGGACACAATGATACAGAGTAAAAATGATGTGAGAATATTATGATAAAAACTATAATAAGCAATATGGTTGAATGTAATGAAGTCTAGAAACCAATGGACACTTGTTCATAGAGATAAACAAAAACAATTTTTTTTACAAAATCTTTTTTTTAATTGTCCAGGTAATATATAGAGAGGTTACAGTTACATTCGTCAGATAGTGGGTGCATTACTTCGTGAACATTGATTCACCTTCTCTTGTTTTTGTGTCCCTTTTCTTTCCCCCACCCCCTCCCAATCATCTTGTTTTCCCACTTTCATAAGCATATATGCAATACACCAGGAACAAAGTCAGATACAGCAACCACATGAAATTAACAAAAGAAGAAAAGAAATAATTGCAGATAGTATATTGAGAACAACAATCAGAAAGATAAGCCCCTTGTTTCCATGTCCTAGAGTTCATTTTGTTTAGTCATTATATATGTACATATATGACCTATATGTGCATAGCTTTTGACCTCTGCTAGAGAGTTCTAGGTGTGTAGTAATTATTAAAAATGAGGGAAACCTTTGAGCCTATGTTCCTTTGGGTCTGACTTCACTTAATATGATTTTTCCAAGTCTTTTCATTTACTTACAAATGGGGTGATGTCATTCTTTCTGATGACAGCATAGAATTCCATTGTGTAAAAGTACCATATCTTCTTGAACCAATCATCTACTGAGGCACATCTGGGATAGTTCCATATCTTTGTTATGGTAAATAGTCCTGCAATGAACATTGTTGTGCTAGTGGATTTAGTATGTCCTTGTTTCTAGACGTTTAGGGTAAATGCCAAGGAGTGGGATTGCTGGGTCATAGGGGAGCTCTATGCTTAGTCTTTCAAGGAATAGCCATACTGCTTTCCACAGTGTTGAACGAGTTTACACTCCCACCGACAGTGTAGTAGTGATCTCTTCTGGCCTCATCCCCTCCAAGCATCTGTTGTTATTAGGATTCTTGATCATGGCTATTCTAACTGGAGTGAGGTGGAATCTCAAAGTTGTTTTGATTCGCATTTCTTTTATGGTCACAGATGTCCAGCATTTCTTTATATGGAACCATTCTTACTTCCTCTTCACAGAAGTCTCTCTTTAAGTCTTTAGTCCACCTTTTAATTGGATGGTTGTTTCTTTGAGGATTTGGTTTTGAGAGATTCAATTTTTTGAGCTGTAGCTATGAGGCCCTTGTCTGCTGTATGGCTAGTGAAAAAGTCCCACTCTGTAGGCTTTCTATTTAACTTGCTAGCTATGTCCTTTGCCATACAGAAACTCTGCAGTTTATTGCAATCCCATTTGTTCAAACTTTTTTTAATTTGTTGCGTTTCTGGGCTTTTATTGAGAAAGTTTTGGCCTGTGCCAAGGAGTCCTAGCGTATCTCCTATTCTTCTTGTAAAATTTTCAGGGTATCTGCTTTTACCTTAAGGTCTTTGATCCATTTGGAATTAGTTCTGGTTCAGGGTGACATATAATATAAACAAAACTTTAGTGGGAGATATGATTGAGCACATCAACAAAACAGACAAAAATATCTCCACAAAATTTATTAGTCCAGAATTTTAATCTTGGATTCATAATCACGCATTGGCTTTTCCTCTCTGTGTTTAATACCATCATAAGTGGTATAGACCCTAAAACTTGCTATGATCCAGTGTAAATGTCATTGCTTTGTCACCTCTTATTTAATACAACCTCAATATCATGGACAGACAAACTGGGTATGTTAGCTAAGTGGTTTCCAAACCCCATTAAAATAAACATTTAAATATTGCAACCACCAGAGCCTCTCTATTACCCACCAGCAGTCACCTTTGGTATCGACGTTTGGGAAATACTTTGATTCAACATGACATGAAAGTTAGATGAGGCTGGATTCCTGGGATTTTCCATTCTGGCTGATGTTCTCGTGTCACTTTCCCTAGTACTAGATACTCCCAGGGTTTTATTTATTCAATCGCTTCTGACAGAGTGTCTTCAAAATGATCTCTGTTTTTCTTTCCAAGTGACTGAAGAGAAGTGAGCTATCAGATGTTCCACTGATTTCATACCACCAGGGTAAAAGAGAAAAAAATAATCCTTCAATGTGTAATGCTCCTGTTTATTTTGCTAGGGATTGCTCTTAGAGTGAGCCTATGCCTGCTTACATGAGTTGGAAATCCTGTGAATATAGGTGCATTTGAAAAGTCAAACTCTAAGTCCACACTCATTTGAGAAGGACAAAGGCCGCATCATAAAACCTTAGAAAGAAACAGTCAGTCGCACAGCCTGGCTTTTGTCTAGCTGTCTATGTCTGATGTGTTGACTTTTAAATTGAATGAGAAAATTTGCTTCCTGCTAAGTGGAGAAAAGCTGGGACTGCCTTGCTGCCTAAAGTACACAGAAATCCAGGTGTTCTTGTCATTATTATTCGCGTTGGGAAAGAGGTCAACTCTTTGTAACCCAGATGCTTGATGGTTTCAGGGTAAGGCAATCATAGAAAGGAAAGACTGAGCAAATTGAGCAAAGGCAAAAGAGAGAGGGAAGGGAAAATGAACACGGAGAGAAAAACACATGTAACTCAATCCTCCAGAAACAAGGGCATACTAAATCCACTAGCACAGTGATGTTCATTGCAGCACTATTTACCATAGCAAAGATATGGAACCAACCTAGTTGTCCCTCAGTTGATGAGTGGATCAACAAGATGTGGTATTTATACACAATGGAATTCTATGCTGCTGTCAGAAAGAACGACATCTCCCCATTTGTAAGAAAATAGAAAGACTTAGAAAAAATCATATTAAGTGAAGTAAGCCAGACTCAAAGGAACATAGGCCCAATAGTCTCCCTCATTTGTCATAATCAGTAGAAACCTTGGGCTCTACTAGCAGCGATTTACAATAGAATAAAATCTAGAGACATTAGGCCAAATAGTATGACACTAAATGTAAGGACCTCCAGGAGAAGGAAACAAAAGTCATATAATGAGTGATTGTTGTACTTAATGTACTATGTTATCTCTCATCTCTTTTGCCATCCCTTGGTTATCTCATATTGTTGCAATATTTCACATTGTTATCTGATATATTTTATATGTGCTTAATTGGTTATTTGAAATTGGATAGGGAAGGGAGGAATCAAGATAAGCAGGGGGAGGGTGGGAGGGAAATGGGGACCATGACATGAGAAAGGGTATCAATGTATGTGAAGTAATGCACCTTCTGTCTGGTGACTATAATGTAACCCTTCTATTAATCACAATTAAAAAAATAAAAAAAGAAAATTTTACATCAGAAATTTAAAAAAAATCCCAAAGCTTCCTTAAAAAGTATGATATAAATCTATTGGTTCATACTGGTTATTCTAATTCCTTCAGAAACAAAATGAGAGGATTATGGTTCTAGGCCAGCTTGGCCAGAAAACATCTGGAAACCTCTTTTTAATGGACAGCTGATTGCCAAGGATGCAAGAAGTACATGGGAGGCTGAGACTGAGAGGATCACTGCTCCAGAAAAAATTCATGGTCATGGTGGCATGCATCTGCTACCTTATCTATGACTGAGAAGGCTAAAATGGATAGACTGTACTCCAGGTGCTACCAGGCAGGAAGGAAGATCCTGGCTCAAAAATAACCACTGCAAAAAGAGATCCGAGGTATGGTTTAATTGAAGACTTCTGTCTAGCCTGCCTGAGTCACTGAGTTCAAACTACAGTGCTACCAAAGAAACAGATATGTGTATACATATATGTACAAATATGTTTGTATTATATATGTAGGTGCATAGGTTCATGTATAATATGTATATGCACATAAGCATACATATATTTACATATATAAGTATATACACATATAAGCATAAATGTAGATTTACATATATGATGTCTACTTATATACACATATGCATCTACATATTTGATATCTACATATGTGTGTATATATATGCATAGATATCTGATATGATTCTACTGCCAACATTATTACTGCTCTACTGATAGGAAGAGAAATGGGCTAAAAGGACCAGTATGGTCTTGTGGAGTTGGGGAAGACATTTGAAGTGAATCAGGCAGGGCCCTGACAAGCAGCAAATGGTCAGTCTGTAAGTTCAAAGGATTAACTGAATAGAGTTTGATAGAAAGAGCATCATCTGACACAGAGTAGGTTTCCCAGAATCATATGGAGATGGACTGCCATCATAGAATCGACCCCAGCAGGAAGTCCAGCCACAAAGTCCCTAGCAAGGAAAAGACAGTTGTGTTCTTAAAACCAAGTGAGAGTTGCAAATATTGGAAGGGGATCACCCTCAAAAAACCCAGCTGTCAAAAAGCTCAACAGGAGAAGGGTCGAGGATTTACTAGTATAAATCTTCTACTCAGTAGCAGTCAGAGGGTGATCTCAATGGGAGACAGACTTAGTGACTGACCTGAGGCTGAACTGTCCTTCTGCCTAAGCTACTGGGCAGAGCTCAAGGCTGAGAGAACCACTGCTTGGCAAGTATCCTAGTCTTTCCATTTATTTTCTATAAACTTCAGTTCTTATGAGTAGTGCTAAGGCAGGATGTAGCACTTTTCATTTTCACAGTGTTCACAGGGTTTGGGGATTTTATGGATTTAAGTTTGATCTTTGGTTTTCAACTTTACAAATGACCCCAATATGCTCCGTGAACGTAACTAGGTACTTTGGTTTTATTTTTGAACAATGTAGTATATTCTATGAAACCAAATGTGATTATATTTACCAAGTCAGAATTGCTGTAATTTAATTACTAATTTGGAAGTCAGTTGGGTTTGACTTAATTTTGAGACAGGATTTTTGGTTTATGATTCATTATAGCCCTGAACTTATGAATCCTCTGCTTCTCATGTACTGATATTATAGACAGTTGCTACAATGCCCTTCAACTTTGGAATTCACATCCATGACATTAACTGCTGAGAGTTTTCAGAAAACAATTTGCTTCTGGTACCATTCAAGTTACCAATGAAGAATTTACAACTACAATTTAGTAAAACTGAGAACATGTTAGAAATATAGTGTGATTATCACGATTAATATTATTACTTAACCATAAATTCGAGTCATTTGTAAAGTATGTCTGACCATGCCACTGTGAGTGTCTTAGAGTTATTTTGAATTCTACTTTGGTTGCTTGAATTTTTCCTTGGTGGATACACATTATTATGAATCTTAAACCAATGCTAACTGGTATTTAGAATATATATTTTAAATTTCCTTTCTTTGACTATCATAAAATATTGCAAATTGGCTTTAAAAGTATTTATGATGTTTAGGCAGCTGTTCCAGGACACTTCTAGATACTGGGAGATTTGTTTGTCCTAAAATTTGTCTTCAGATGGGTGGCTCTTGCCTATATAATCTTAGCTACTCAGGAAGCTGAAATCTGGAAGATCACAGTTCAAGCCAGCCTAAGCAGAAATGATTGTTCTGTCCCTAATTAACCAGGCTAAAATTGGGCTGGAGGTAAGACTCCAGTATTAGAGAACCAAGCATAAACAAGTAAGCTAAGCAAGTGTGAGGCCTGAGATTCTACCCCATTACTCGCAAAAAAACAATAGTTAATTTCTTCAAGTAACATTATTTAAAAGGTAAGTAGCTAGGCATAGATATCTTCTTTGGCTAGTAAAAATGTACTTGAAGAAAACATTTTTTAGTTCAAACTAACTTATAAAGAGGATTTAGAACTAGCATAAACAAAGATATAAAGAAATATCTGAGGTGAGGAAAATGCTGGTTCCCTGCTTTGATGATGACACAGTAAATATATGTATTAAAATATCACACTATAACTCATAAACATGTACAATTAGCATATGCGAGTTAAAAGATTTAAATACTCTTAAATAATTTTCAGCTCTATTAGAGTAGACAGAAAAAAAGGAAGTTAAGACCTATGGATTGATAAAAAAATAATTGTTGCCCATATCTTAGAAGTAATACAGCATCCTGCATGAAAAAAATATGGCAAAAATTAAACTTACATATCTAGTATCCCAAATGGCATAAGCTAATGGCAATATCCAAAAATCCCACTCATTCCCCACACACTTAACCAAACCACATCCCATTGAAAACAAAAAAACAACCAGTTCAAAGAGATGATCAGGAAGCACTTGACAAAATGATTCAACCACAATAAAATATTTATGATTCTTTTCTTCATTCAGGAAACTATTTGATATCATCAGAGAGTGAGTAAAGTTGGAGGCAGTTAGAGTTTTGACGTCAACACTCATTGCATGAGCAGAATAAAAATTAGGAGACCACTCACAACAATGAATAAAGGTACACATTTTCTTCCAACTAACACACCAGGAAGCTTTATTCTTATTGAAATGGTACATTTAAATGGTATTATATACTTAAAAAAATTGTTATCTAATTATTCATTACCCCGAATTCTGCCTTTATTCTATACACTAATGAAATTATACGTATAACTAATGTATGCCAATGTACATGAAGCTTATATAATTTATGTGTGTGTAATAGTTATTAACATAATTACTTATATATAAATATATGTTGGTGTATTAATTGTATTTCTTAATACATATATAATTAGAGGTCCTACTTTATTTCTCCATAAGAGAAAATATATTTAAGTGGAAGCAAATGGACTATAAACATCATTGGAAATAAGAGTGGATAGACCAAAACAAGTATTAAATAGCAATTAAAACTTAAGAACAAGTAAACAAAGGGAGGATTGAGCAATCTGTATCTCTAGGCTTAATATTGTCATTAATATTATGATTGTCTCAGTTTCAATCACAGTTCTGATTCTCGTCTCCTGCTGTTATCTTTATTCTGTAGTTGTCAGCAGTACACCTCGCTTTTAGTCACAGCTTTATGACTTCAAGAACTTTGTTTAAAAAGGCTATTCCAAAAGATTAAGGACTACAAAGCATCTTTTGTTGTGATCTTTCATTAATTTCTATACACAAAACTCTAAGTGCTAACAAATAAGACGAAAAATACACGTGCTTTCCAATAGTTCTAAATTTTTCTGTTCTGTACTGAAAGTAGAAATATACTTCTAGATACACCATCTCTCTCTGTCCCTGAGCTGCTCGATAGAGAAAGCAAGAATCAATATGAGTGTCTGCTTTAGAAGTCTGAATCCCTTCATTTAGGATGAACTCCTTTGTAATTTTTTTAATGTGTGGTTTTAATTATTTTTCTAATGGATCTGCCAAGATTCTAGCTAAAATGCCCATCAGATGTATTCTTAAAAGCAAAAATGATAAACTCAGAGTCCCAATTAGAAAAAGAAAGAGAAGAGAGAGCTGTTTCAAGTAAAATTTTCACTAATGTTTTATGACTAACTACATTTTTAAAAGGATAGCCCTCTAATGAAACATTTACGACTCATAGATTAGACTTGCATAGGTCTTAACCATATCTCAAGCTGCAGTGAGGAGACAGTAGGTTTCTGAGAAGATTATGCTAACATTGAATGTAGGTGTTTTGAAAGTCCGTAAAACTTGGCAGTTACAGAGGCAGAAACTGAAAAGTTATTTAGAAAAAGACACAAAAGTGAAATCACATGACTGGAGAGAAAGGATCTAGCCTCTCAGAGCTGACACACAATCCAAAGGGGCTTCTGGCCTTGAGGTAGAGCTGGAGGAGAACAGTGAGAAACACCAGAGAAGGCAAAGGAAGTGAGCCTGGGAAACAGGATGTGTGGCCCATTGCAGTGAGAGGGCCACTTCCTCTCTGGACTTGGCTTTCCGCTATGACCCAAGCTCAGAGTCAATGGAAAGTTTTCAGCAAAAGTGAAGGACCTTGATGTACAAAGGTCCAAGCTAAATGAAGAGGATAGGATCTACACGTGAAGTTTTCAGAGGAAAAGGATGTTTATGGTGTATGTCCTTTTTACTCTTCCTCTATCCTAACTTTATTTATTACAATAGGAATGCATTATATTTGTGTGTTTCCATATAAATATATAGTATATGTACACATATATCTAGAAAATATATACAAAAGAATACATCTACTGTATGTATGTGTAAGTTTTATACATATAAACATAGTGTATGCATATGTCAACAATATGCATATATTTACAAATATGTCTGAAACATATCTGCAAAATACATCTGTAAAATAATGTGTGTTACGAAGCATATGTACAAAATAAAATATTTTTAATATTTTATATGTCATAGGTGCTGCATAATCCATTTACTCATTCCAGATGAAGTCTTTCTTAATTTTCTGAGCTTCAAAGGGTTGTGAAAGGAGTTTACAATTTAACCTGTCCATCTAAGTGTCCAGTAGCTTTTTAAAAAATATACTTTCATTATATAGATATGTTACTATATCCTAAGTAAGGTGATGAGCACATTCCTTTTTTTTTTTTTTTGGATACCTTATTTTGTCAGCTTTTCCTTTGTTTTCTTGGCTTGCTCCCTTATTCTTTGCTTTTTTATATTAATATTTAAATAGTTGTACAAAGGAGCTGCCATTTAAGAAAGAAGCTTTTGGGCCGGGAATTTGGCCTAGTGGTAGAGTGCTCGCCTAGCATGCACAAAGACCTGTGTTTGATTCCTCGGTACCACAAACATAGAAAAAGGATGCAAGTGATGCTGAGGCTCAAGTGGTAGAGCTCTAGCCTTGAGAAAAAGTCCAAGGACAGTGCTCAGGCCCTGAGTTCAAGCCCTGTGACTGGCAAAAAAACAAAAAAAGAAAGTAGCTTATTATGAGCAGGAAGCAAGGTCAGGGCTTTTTGATCAGTGTCCTTCCTTCCACCAGTTCTCTGTCCCTTCTTTAAGCACCCTCCCCTTTCCCTTCCCTTCCCTCCCCTTCCTTCCCACCCCTTCCCTTATTCTTCTTAGTTTTGTTGGATATGCATTGGATTCATAATTGCATTCTCCCCTTCTTCTTCATGTTACTCTTTTTGATAGAAATTATTTTTTATACCATTGCTTTTCAATGAAAACTCCTACCTGTCAAGAGATATCGGGAAGAAGGAAGGGAGCGAGGGAGGGAGGAGGGAGGGAGATAAATGTATAGATAGATACTATAGATACATACTGTGTATATGGGAGATAGATAGATACTATATATTCATTCTATGTGTGTGTGTGTGTGTATGTATGTATGTATGTATGTATGTATGTATGTATGTATGTATAAATGCTACAAACTCTCTAAACAGCTGGCCATGGAGAAGTACTGGAAAATTGGAGAAGTTAAGACAAAATTTTGTAGATGTCATCATTTAGCTAAAGGCTGACCCGGCATATAAAGTGGGCATGTGGCGTGAGAACAAGAGGAAGAAAGGGACACTAAAGGAAGTTGAGAGAGCATGTACTTGTGAGGGATATAAAAAGAAACTGCATCGTAGATTGGGTAACCTTGACAAGTTAGGTAAGACGCACAGGAAGGTCCCAGAATTCCAGGTCAGTGCCCAAGGACAGCACTGCTGGAGAAAAATTGAGAAACTCCACCTAGAGAGGGTTTAACAGCCTCTCGCTTATTTCAGAATGGTCTGCTTCTATTACAAGAATTATTTTTAGAAGTGTTATCTCATATTTTCCAACCCTTTAATACTTCTGTGCCTTCTAATTTTACACCTGAGGGCTCAGAGGAGTGGGGTATGTGAACAGGAGGGGTTGAGTTGAGGATCAAAAGAGGAAATGCTAGCTTCCTAAATCTCTTAAACTCAAGTACAAAGAGTCAGTAACCTGCTCTTACTAAACCAATCTGCTGTCATTAAGTGTACTTCCATGGTTCCTTCCCCCAAAGGGAAACACTTCATAAATTTCAAACCTGTCAGAGAAATGTTAGTTTAAAAACATTAAGGGGCCAGGAGTTTGGCCTAGTGGTAGAGTGCTTGCCTAGCATGCACGAAGGCCAGGGTTCGATTCCTCAGTACCACATACATAGAAAAAAGCTGGAAGTGGTGCTGTGGCTCAAGTGGTAGAGCTCTAGCCTTGAGAAAAGTGCAAAGACAGTGCTCAGGCCTTGAGTTGCAGCCCCATGACAGGTAAAAAAATAATAATAATAAATAGTAAAAATAAAAATAAAAACATAACTGGACATGGTGGCTCATGCCTGTAATCCTAGCTACTCAGGAGGCTGAGATCTTAGGATCAAGGTTCAAAACCAGCCCCCCGCACCAAGGACCTGAGACTCTTATCTTCAGTTAACCTCTAGAAAACAGGAAGTGGGGCTTGGCTCAAGGGTAGGGCAGTAGCCTTTAGCTGAGGAGCTCAAGGATAGTTCCCTAGGCTGAGTTCAAGCCCCTTGACTTACAAAAGCAAATAAATAAATAAAAAATAAAAAACATAAGGGGCTCTAACTTGTAAATATATATAAAGGGAGGTTGGATCATGCTTGCTGAGAATAACCTAGAAGGTCTAAGAGAGAGAACACATGAAAATATCTCTTGCCTTCATGATTGCTTCTCATAAATTAGAAACTGTGATTCTCACCTTGCCAACAGTTTTTAATTTTCTTAATAAAGATCTTTATAATAAATATCTTTGATATTTAGAAGTAGCCATCACTTAGCTATTTTTCTTTGTATAGAATAGGGATGCTTTTTGTCCTCTGCAACCATGTCTTGGAGACATTCATGCATAAACCTTGCATTTAACATATGTACAAATGGAAATTAAAAAAAAAATCTCACCAGTACTATGAAAGGGCCATTTCCTAAGGTCCCTGATAGAAGTATTGAAAGTGAGGAAAGACTGATAAAAATAAAACAAGAGCCACTTACTGGTGGCTTATGCCCTTTGGCCTAGCTAGTTAGGAGGCAGAGATCAAGAGAACTGTGGTGTGGTGGCAACCCAAAAGGTCAGTTCACAATCCACATCTCAACAGAAATAGCTTGGCACATGAGGTGATGCATGCCTTTCATCTCAGCTACAGTGAGAAATGACAGCATCATAAGGCAGGCTGGCCCAGGCAAGAAATGAGACCCTACTAAAAAAAAAAAAATAACTGGAGGAAAAAAAGCTACAGGCATAGTGCCTCAGTAAAGTAGTTGCCAAGCGTGTGTGACTATTCAGTGTATGACTCCTTCATACAACTACTTAAAGATAATAAAAAAATGTAAAATAAAAATAAGTAAACCTGGGCCAGGAATTTGGCCTAGTGGTAGAGACCTTGCCTAGCATGCATGAAGACCTGAGTTCAATTCCTTGGACCACATACATAGAAAAAGCTGGAAGTAGTGATGTGGTTCAAATGGCAGAGCACTAGCTTTGAGGAAAAAGCCCAAAGACAGTGCTCAGGTCCTTTAGTTCAAGCCCCAGGACTGGCAAAAAGAAAAAAAAAAGCAAACCTGACAGTTAAAACAAATGTAGAGCATCAAGATCACCTTAGGCCTCTCATAGACCTAAATTCTCTTTTAGCTCCAGAATTTGTTGTCTTTGCACAAAGTATTTAGACTTACTGAGCCTCTTATTCACCTGTACAGTAGATATAAAAACACATTTAAATATCACTTTTGGAAAATGCTCACCATTCATGAACATATTCAACTATATTTTATTTTTCAGTGTCTCTAGTTCAAGTCAGGTGAATGATCTCTGGTTTTATCCAGTTGCCAAATGAATGAATATGAAATCTTCAGAAATGTCAAACTTCTAAAGCATCTTGAAGCCTGACCTATTTTGAAGTCCTATATATTTTTTTATCATAGAACTTAGCAATATGAGCACAGCTCTAGTTTATAGTTTGTTCCCATGTTTTCTGATCTATCTCCCAGCCAGAAAATAAACAACTTTAAAACAAAAGTGTTCTCAAGTGGCATTTCCAATACTTGTTAATTTGTACATTCATTATATTCCATTTAAATATAGGACCAATATTTTAACTAGTATTTAAACAGCCCAAATTAAGTGCCCATTCTTCACTCCAATCTTCATATTATTTTTATTTATATAACTTCTCTTTTCTTCCCATTTTTCCCAATGAATGAAAGCATTTAGCATGCATTACTTGGGATTATAAGCATTGTACAAGCCATGGAAATTCAAGGTGGCAGTACAGATGGAAATTAAATTTCTTCCCCTTGTTATCATTTCAAATACTACACACCCACCCACCAAATAGATATTTTAAAAAGTATAAGCCCCTTGATTTTAATTATTTAACAGGGTATACATTTGAGTCATCTGGTAATTTCCATTTTGCTTTCCTCTTAGCTTTCAAATTACAGTGATGACTCTTCTTGGATAGCCTCCCTTGAATTGTTAAAAGAATTCTTTGCCATTTTATCACCTCAGAATTCAGAATGCCCGAGTCAGGAAGATCAAGTTTGCAGGTTTGAAATTAGTCTAGCTAAATATTGTATTTATATACATGCATACATACAAATGTATAGTCAATATATATAGTCCATATAGTCACACACATATCATTTCTTTCTCTCTCTCTCTGTAGTCAATATTGCTGAAGAATCACTACTTCACAAGAAGTAGGAGCTTGGCCCCTACACACTAGGTGTAATGTCTAGGCAGAAACCATGATAAACAGTTTCCATGGAAGTTCAATACCTTTAGGTTTTCACAAGCATTCAGGAAGCCTCTTGCCTCTCAGAATGTAGAAAAAAGCCAATGACAAAAGTCTTCTCAATCATTGGAGACTGGACTTGGATTTGCAAAATCAATCCACTTTTGCATAGCCCTCTAACTCTGGTCTCATTCATTGGTCTTACTTGTGAACATCACTGGATCAAACTTGGATCTCAAGGAATAAGAAAGTACCTACCTCTATATGTCTAGATAAGACCTAAGCACTTTGTCAGAGTCATTTCTTCAGAAAATGCCCATCCCAATCTTGAAAAATGACAACCTTATATCTTCTTTGTGCTTAAAGCACAAGATTCATCTTAGCCAATCACTTTGAAGGTTTGTTTCTTTTCTCAGGGCATCTCCAATTTCTTTCAGCAAAATTAGATGCCTATGGTGTATTAATATTCGAGACCCTTCATTTACTCACTAAAGGAAGGACTGCAGGAATATAAACCAAGAGAAGAGATCAATAATAGAAGGAAGAGGTTTTTTTTTAGTTTAGATTTTGTTTTAAGAAAAGATAAAGCAATTTCAACCACCATTTTTAGAAGAGATATTATCAGTCATTGTCAGGAGATGAGCTATTGAAATATCAGGTAAGTTTTACCTAAATTTGTGGTGCAGGAGGCAGCAATGAAGAGGATTAGTCAAATGGGGAGAGGGAGTGTGGGCAAACAGTCACATTATTCAATGTGCATGTGTGAAAATGGGACTGAGTGAATTAAGAAGATGGCTAAGGTTGAGAAAGAATGAATGAAAGAATCATGAAAGGGTGGCATTAATTGAGATGCAGTATACCAAAAATGCCGCAATGGACACCTCTTTTCAAATATTTAAAGCTCATTTTTAAAAATTAAATTAAAAAATTGCATTTTACTTCTCACGGTACAGTTCTTGCCAGTGTGAATCATATTCAGCCCAGGATAATGTTCTGAGTTGATACGTGTGATCATCAGTTATAGACTGCTTCTGATTCAACTCAAGAAAACACACAGACGTATTTGTGAGCTAACGAAGACACACTCGTCATGGTTTGTTTTCCCTTATTTCTCTACGCCTCTTGAGGGTTGAATCACTGCCAAGGTATTTAGCTCAATAAGTGTTCCTGTTCTCTCCTTTCCTGGCTTCAAAATCAACTCTCAAAATCACATCTCAAATAAATATTGGCAAAGCAATTTAAATACTGAAAATGGCTGAGCGGATTGATACATCTAAGCAGGAGAAAAATAAAGCAGGACCTTCTTCACTTTTCATCATCACACCTGCTTACGGGGCTCTGGACTACAGAGAGCACAGTGAGTCAAATAACTTCTCCACGCATCTTTTACCTTCTGAAACCTTAGCCTACATTGTCAAAATGTGCTATTTATTATGCAGCACAGAAATTTGTATTTGATGGCCCTTTCCAGTGTCGCACCAAAGAATCGGTTAGACAGGTGCTGATAATATTGACTGCTGGCAGAATGCACGATGGTCAATATACACACAAATATTTTTTAAACACCAAGCAAAGTCTCCTTGCTTTCCTCCTGCTTCTTTACCTTTGACATGCAATTTCATCTTTTCCATGTCTAAGTGATTCAGATGCTTCTCCAAATATGTGGATAAATCTAATCTGATATGTTTTGCTCAGTGAATCAGAAATATGAACCTATGATTCAATTCTGGACAAATTTTGGGGTTCCCTGGGTGTCCTCTGTGACTTCTGTCGATGTTCATTTGGAATTTTCAAATAGTATTTTGAAGGGATCATACACATTTCTAGGAAAGACTTTCCACTGTTAGCCTTCCCAAAGGAAAAATGTAAAAGGTCAATTTCAAGAAATCTCAAATGAAACACTGTACTTTAATGCAGACTAAGATTGGACATTTGACACCTGATCTTCTACTCATCATTTTGATTGGTATAAAATTATGACTCATGGCCTCCTTTTTCCCCTGTTGGAGGTTAGTTTATTAAGAAGCACTGCTGGGTTATATTCTTTTATTTTTTTTCATTGTGTATTTAGCTGTTTTCAAAAGGCATCATAACAGCTTTTGTCTAAATGGAAAAAGAAGACTGTGCATGTAATTCAGATTCCAAATACAAGGCATGATCTGATTCTTTTATTTGCAAGCAATGATTTGGTTATAAAATTTTTGATAAAAACAGATTTAGCGATCCAAAAATACACAGCATATATAAAGCCAGTAAATATTTTAATTTTCTGTCTTAGGCCAGAATATTTCATATTCTCCCTTTGTTACTTGAACAACAGTTCATATTTTCTGATTCAGAAACAAATTAAGTATATTCAGATTTTGTTTCATAAAAGATCATGTGTGGGGCCTTTAAGCAAATTGAAATCAAAATAGTAAATGTATGTCTGTTTTCTAACAGAATGCAAATTAAAGCTTAGAATTTACTAAACTCTAAAATTAAGTTGAACACCTGGAGAAGTCAGCACTGGCCTGTAATTCTAGCTAGTCAGGAGGCTGAGATATGAGGATCCCAGTTCAAAGCCAGTCCAAAAGAATCACTTTACTTCAAATTAACGAACAAATGCCAAAAGTGAAGGAAATGGCTAATGTGGTAAAGCACCAGCCTTGAGCCTCAAAAGCCACGCAAGAGTATAGATCCTGCATGTAAGATCCAGCACTGGTGTGTGTAAAGAAGTAAACAATCCCATTCATATCTTATGCAAAATGTGAAGAGCAGAAAAATGCAAGTTCTCACCAATATTGTTTTCTCTACACTCACAGAGACTCTTACTCTTTTTCCTTGCAACTACATAGAACATGGTATATAGTCCTGGGTAAATAATAACAATAACAATAATAATAATAGAGCAAAAATTCTATGCTCAATTTCTGTGACATACTTTCAAGGGAACTGGACAAAATCTTCTCCATTTTTTTCAGCATTAACCTTGTGATTGGCTGGAAAGCGAGCAACTCTTTCAGACTCAGAAGAAGCCTGGGTAACTAACACTTCTGGACTGTGATTTTGAGCCATGGACAGAGATAACTGGAGAAATGTTACAAGTGCATGGTTTTCTCATTTTGTCACTATGGTTCTTGTTTCCTAGGTGAATGTTGCTGCCTTTCTTCCATGTACATCTAGGGAATTCCCACTCCTAATTTAACCTGGAGTTCTGGATTTCAGTGACATCTCATTGTAATTTTTCTTCCACTTCAATTGGTAGGCTATTTGGTGATGCTATTCAAATCTTCAAATTCCCAAGTGCTCCTATGGAAATGCCATTGTTCCTAAGAGTTAAATGGAAAACAAATAATAAAAATGGAGTTACGCAGACTCAAGCAGCTAGAAGAGAAAAACTACAAAGCACAGATATAATCTAAAGAATATGTGTATGTAAGGGAGTCTGTTTGTTTACTTCTTTCTCATTTCATTATTTGTGTCAAGGCAGGTAGGCATTTGCATATTTATTTATTTTAACGTTTAGCAGCACTGGGGTTTGGTCAAAGAGCCTTCCATTTGTGAAGCAGGCACTCTACCACATGAGCCATGTCTCTAGCCCAAGAAGATAGTTTTTTAACAACTGAAAATTAGGATATCATTCTTAGAGATAAAATTAGTTGGAAATAAGGACATACAGTAAAGATCGACTAGATTGTATCACATGCCCTTTTCGAATACTCTGACATCTAACATCTTTCAGCATTGGAGAAATGAAAATAATCAAAAGCACTGGGATTCCAATTCTATTCCCAGTCAGCATGACTCTCATCAAGTAAAGAAAATATTGGTTGAAAAAATTCATATTAAGTGAAGTAAGCCAGACTCAAAGGAATATAGGCTTAATGTTTTCTTCACTTGTCATAATCAGTAGAAACCTTGGGTTCTCCTAGCAGAGATTTACAATAGAGCAAAACCTAGATACATAAGGCCATATAGTATGACGCTAAATGAAGGGACCTCCAGGATATAGAAACAAAAGCCATATAATGAGTGATTATTGTCCTTAATGTACTATGTTATCTCTCATCTCTTTTGCTGTCCCTTGGTTATCTCATATTGTTACAGTAGTTCAACTTGTTATCTGATATGTAGTATATATGCTTATTTGGTTATTTGAAATAGGATAGGGAAGGGGGGAAAACAAGATAAGAGGCAGGGGTGGAGGAGGGAAATGGGGACCAAAACATGAGAATAGGTGTCAATGTTTGTGAAGTAATGCACCTTCTATCTGGTGAATATAATGTAACCGTTCTATTAATTACAACAAAAAATCTATGAAAAAAAAAAGAAAACAGTGGTTGATAGCAATATTGGCAAAGATGTGGGTGTGGGGGAAGAAACCTTTGTACACTGCTGGTGAGGATGCAAATTAGTATAGTCACTCTGGAAATCAGCATGGAGGTTCCTCAAAATCAATTTGAAATGGAACCTGAGTAAGATCTAGCTTAACCACATATGGGTAACTATCCCAAAGCACCAACTTAAACTTGCTAAAAGATACTCATGTTTACTACAGCATTGTTCTTGATAACCAGGTTATAAAATTAGTCTAGGTGTCCATTGGTGTAGAATATCAGCAAGTGCCAGATGGAACAGTCTTGTTAATTAACTTGACTTCTTTATTTTTGCACTGATCAAGTTGTACTCAGGACCTCACCCTTACCAGCACTTTTTGCTCTCCTTACTTTTTAAAATATGATCTCACACTTGTGCCTAGGATACTTTGAATACAATTTCCCTATTTATATTTCCCATGTAGCTGGGAACTACCATGGCCTGCTTATTTGTTCAAGGCTATCCTTGAATCACAGTCCTTCTGCCCTCTGCCCTCTGAGTAACTCTGATTACCAACACAAGTCAATTGCCTAGCCTAAAATGGAATTTTATTCAGTTTCTAAGGAAACATAGAATTATAATTTGCCATGTAAAATGAAAGAAGCTACCCTTACAAAATCAAATGCCACAAGTGTTTTTCTCATATGTGGAAGCTGGGGAAAAAAGGATGTGAAAGCAAAAAATGGGGGAATATTAGCTATATAAAGGACAAAACAGGAGGTAGGAGGGGAAAGAAAGAGGAAATTCAGGAGGTGACCAGGCCCCACATGCAGTATGCACATTATGGAGCTGCTGTAATGAAATATTTCACTTTATATGGTTAATAAAATTAAAAGTGGCTCTTTGCTTAATCTTGTTCCATTGATCTCAATCAATTCAGAAAAATTATGTTATGAAACTTAAACACCCATAAGAAAAGTACTTGGATTATTAGAAGTGCTTGCATTGAATCTTACAAGAGTAATTTTAAGGTTTAAAGTTCAACCATCTTCCCTGGTTACATAACACTTGAATAAAAAGGCAGAGTCAACCAGACTCAAGCTTAACAACTCTACTTCCTCATCCTAAGGTTTGGAATCTCATGTTGACACATGACAGAAGCTTTGCATGGAAATCACCAACACAGACAGCACCAGATTCAGTTGTAACACAGTCAGTCCAGACAGGAGAGAAAGAAGATTGCTGTTTAGATTTATGTGATGCACCTGAAATAGCAACCCTCCGAATGAAGTGTTCGTTTGGAGCTCAGCTTCTACAGACTCAATGTTGAGAGGAAAGCCATAGTGCCTTCAAAAAGATCCACTTCATTGGGGTTTTCTCTTCAGGTACAGTTGGAGGCATATGTGTGCATGGAGCCGGATAGGGTCCAGAGTCGTCTGAGGTCTCTGTGAATCCCAAGCAATGATACCCTAGTTGGGGTACCTTTAACAGTGATTCAGATTGTCCAGTGAAAGGTTACTAAGTGACAACCTTGAGTGGGTAAAGACAATATAGGGCTCTATGGAAAGCTTCCAACCAGTGTGAGTGGTAGCTGGGTGGCCTATGGTGGATTCAAGTGTGTGAAAGGTTAATCTCCTGAGAACTCAGGATGGGTTTTGAGTACAGTGTGGCATAGCCACTGTTCTATGATTTCTTCAGTGCACAAGTTATCAATGCCTAAGAGAATTTACCTATTTACCCTGTGGCATCCTGGAGTCCGTGGGTTATGTTCCCTGTAGCCATGAAAAAGGAGATGACAGAATTGTGTGGGCTGATACATCTGTAATGGGGGGATATTTGAACCTGGATTCTACAGCCTTTTCTGCAGAAATAAGGCATATAGTATGGATATAAGCGGAGGAGCCCTTTAATTTGAGAATGATGTTATTCATGATGAACAAATCTGATAATGTAAACATGAGATTGATCCTGGAAAAAATGAGAATGAACTTGTTTTCACTTAGATACCCATCATTTTGCATGTCAGAACTCTTAACCTGAGCAGAGTTGTCTAAAGGAACAGAAAAACTGGTTCGTGTTTTCTGTTTGGGGTTAGTTGTTGTTTTGCTTTGTTTATTGTTTTCTATATATGCCCGTATGGAGGCTTGAACACAGGATCATGGCTTGTCAAGCTGACACTCAACCACTTGCTTCCAACCCTGCTTTTTTGCTGGTTATTCTGGAGACAGAAGTCTAATGAACTTTTCTGCTAGGAAGAGCCTTGAACTGTGATTCTCCAGATTTTTTTTGAATAGCTGTAATTACATTCATGAACCATTGGTGCCTGGCTATATATTCTACTTTGAAACTGTTTTTCTCCCATTGCTGAATTTTTGTGCATGCAACTGCTTCCCACTATACAGGTGTGTGTGAAAGCACGTGCACGCACGTGTACACACACACACACACACACACACACACACATGCACACACATACACACACGGAGCAAACTAAGAATTCCATGATGTTTCAATGGGTCTTGTAATTCCTAGACAGAGTATTCATCTTCATTTAAAATTACTGAATGGTTGGTTGAACTATTGGCTCGATCCTGGACAAAGCTAATCTAGAAAGTCAATAGAAATTATTATGAGTGTCCTTTTGGCAAATGGCTCTTCACATGTTTCTGTAAATGACTCCCTGAAGCACAGACATGTAGGCTAAAGATCTCAATAAATCACTATTGCTCTGAACACCAGAAAACCCAAGTCAAATGACAACATATAGTTGAACACAGAAGGAAAAAAAATAAAAGTTCAGTCTATACTGCTAGGAGACCTATTTAATAAGGAACAAGAGGAATGCTGTTGATTGATAGAGGCATGAGCGATGAAGGAGGCATGGAAAGGCTGTGTCTCCTAGCCAAGCTCCCGCCTTGCAAGAATACTAAGGAAGGTTGAGTCCCCAGGATCAGTCATGTCTGCTGCTTGGAAATATAATGTCTCACGCCCTCTGGTGGCAACACTAATTTAATTACATAATGAAAATGGAAAGATGGAGAAAATGCCAACTCTAAGAGTAACTGGTATTTCAAGTAGCAGCTGAGTAAGCTGTGCTCAAGACATTGTAGCCTTTAGTCAAAAATCTTCTCCATGGAATGGACAAGGAATTATTTCACCAGTTTCTTTTTTCAGACTTCTGAGATGTTGACCAGATCTTAGCTTTTTCTCCATCACTTAATAAGAAGTTGCCTACTATGACTTTTCATCAGCAGAATCGTCACAGATTCTTAAGATTCTCACCTTGCTTGTAATGGCCTCTGGAGTCCTACTAGTTCTCAATATTTTCACAGAAAATCCCGCTGTCACTTGGGAGGGGATCTCTGAAAGGAACGACGAGCCACACAGTGGATGTTAAAGGAATTGCCCATTTCTCTGTTTTTTGGGCTCATCTGAGAGACAGAAAATGCAGTGCACAGTGCTGTATAACAACAGGAACACAGAGCCAAAAGGCTCTTCTCTGAGGAGTAGATGTTCTCTTGGCAACTGAGTTCAAGAATCTATGTTCCACACAGTGGGAGCTCCAACTCAATTCTCTATGTGCATGCCACATAGAGAGGGAGCTTATGCACACATAAGTCTACATAGTACAGTCGATGCAATATATGTGTCACACATATTGGTGAAGACATGAAAGAAAGAGACTCCATAGTTTATGTCGTTTCTGAAGTTTCCAGGCACTGTTTCTGACTGGAAGGTCAGAGAAGAAGACAGAAGTTGATGATTTCTATTTGGACCACATTTTGAGCTTCAGCCAAATGCAAGACATCTCAGAATCTCTATAATAAGAAATTGTCCTTTTTTGTATTCCCTGGGAATTGTAGGTATTCACTGTGGCTAGACACTCTGTGAATACTATTACAATATGGACTCGTGGATCTTAGGCTAAACTACACCTCATCTACTAAAACAATTTCAAAATGTCACTTGAAAACCTTGGCATTTTCCAGTTTGCAAAGTGGAACATCTAAATCCAAATTCTGAGGAAGTGCTTTGCATGACCATGACTGTGTGTATTGTTGATAGTAAGTCCTTGGATGATGACAATTGACTCTCCCATGGAACCTCCTGTTTTCAAGCAAAGCCTTTGGTGTTGACCCTACATGATGGTTATATTTTATTGTGGATGAACATTAATTGGATTGTACCCATTTATTGGGCTTTCAGTTAGGAAGGGATCTGTAGGTTTAACAATGTTAAGGACAGGAAGGAGCCTGGAGCTAAACCTAGTGGTAGAGTCCTCACCTAGCGTGCACGAAGCCCTGGGTTAGATTCCTCTGTACCACATACATAGAAAAAGCTGGAGGTGGTGCAGTGGTTCAAGTGGCAGAGTTCTACCCTTGAGTAAAATGTGTCCAAGGATAGTACCCTGGGTTTCATGTCCCAGGACTGGCAAAACAAAACAAAACAAAACACAAAAAAATTGCTAAGTATAGCTTCTGAAGCAGGTTTAATTCTCAATGGCCCTATGTGTATTCTTTAGAAGAGGATTCTTCCTCTTGAGATTTATTTTTTAAAAGATAAAGGAAGGAAGGAAGGAGTAGAGATTGGAAGAGAAGAGATTATTTGTAAAAGACAGTATGAACAACATAAGCCATATCATATAATTGAGGCAAATAATTTTGAATTAAATCACTTGTTTCTCACTGGGCTCATAAACATATGTTAGTATGGCAAACAGCAAAACTGGAAAGGTTTTAATGTTTGTCAGCCCAGGTCTCTGTCAAGCAATGTAGAAGTGATTCTCACAGCTGGTTTCATTTCCCTAATTATCAAATACTTATCAATTTTCTGTCTGTCTGTCTGTGTGTCTGTCTGTCTCTCTCTCGCTTTCTGTGTGTGTGTGTGTGAGAGAGAGAGTGTATGTGTGTGTGTGTCTGTCTTTCTCTGACTTTTCACATAATATAGCTGCAGTTCATTTATACAATTCCACGCAATTTATTCACTATTCAATCTTTTTCCCCCCAGGAGTTTCAACTCAATACCTGGATGCTATCCATGAGCCTCTTTGTGCTCAAGGCTAGCACTCTACTACCTGAGCCACAGTGCAAGTTCTGTTTTTTTCTGACTAGTTTATTGGACATAAGGGTCTCACAAACTTTTCTTTCCTGGCTTGCTTCAAACAATAATCGTCAGCCTCCTGAGTAGCTAAGATTACAGGCATGAGCCATTGGTGCAGGCTTCCATTCTTTTTTACATTATTTTGTAGAATATGTTGTTTGGGCTGGCAAATCTAATATTGATAACCATGGTTATTTTAACAACATTTGTATTACTTATCAACAGTGATTAATAATCATTAAATAAGTTAATGATTCTTTTATAATAACAGGTAATTTTACACTATCTCATTCAGATTCAGTAGGCCACATAATCCTCATTCCAAGCGTAACACAATAGGTTGAGGAAACACTTGAATCCATGACGATGAAGAAATCCAAGTTGATAATTCAAAGAACTGAAATTATTAAGTATAAAATTCAACTGTAGGGACCAGGAGTTTAGTCTAGTGGTAGAGTGCTTTCTTAGCATGCACAGAGACTGGGGTTTGATGCCTTGGTACCACATATGTAGAAAAAAGCCAGAAGTGATGCTATGGCTCAAGTGGTAGAGCTCTGTCCTTGAGCAAAACCTAAGGACAGTCCTCAGGCCCTGAGCCCAAACAAACAAACAAACAAAAAACCTCAACTGTATTCATGAAAGACCAACTATGGAGTTCACACATGCCAGAGTCATATACACTGGATCATTTTTAAAAATACACAACAAGATAGATATTACTTGGTCATCAAGGCAACTCCAGGACCTATGTATTACGTGACAGCCATGTAGAAAGCATGGAATCATCTGACAGA
This sequence comes from Megascapheus bottae, assembly GCF_031878675.1. NCBI lineage: Eukaryota > Metazoa > Chordata > Mammalia > Rodentia > Geomyidae > Megascapheus > Megascapheus bottae. Next base: position 21,613,518 of record NC_143525.1, read on the forward strand.
AAGAAAGATAGTGCAGGGTACTGCTCATAATTTGCTTTTGTAGATACTGGTTAAGGCTCTGGATTTGGGATCTTTTAAAGGATGACATCTGGTGATTTTTAAAGCACAAATATGATCATTAAAACATCACTCCTGCAAGTCTCCTATCCTTTAGTTTGGGAAAGGATAAGCAAATCCTCAACTGGGATCATCTATTCTTTAGCACTGGTTATTTTGATCTCTCTGACTTTATTTTCCTGTACTCCCATGTGTTCCAAACCTATGCATGGTTTATGTACACTCCTGTGATTCTGGTTTCCCCAGAGATCTATAGTTTTCTCCTTTTTCTTTATTTTAGACTTCAATGATCCACTTGGTCTCCTGAGTATAAGCTGGTACTTCATTCTTTAGACTTGTTTTGCTGTGTTTGGGCTGGAAATCAGCCTGACTTTGTGGGAACCTGGACCATCTGGGCTTTGCATGAGGCTATGCAGGTGGTAAACAGAAACAAATGGGGATGAGTATGTCTCCAGGAGAGTTAGAAACTCCATGAGAGTTAAGACTTGTACACAGTAGGAGACCTTATATATGTAAATAGCTCAACTTGGTGACAAAATGGCCTGGCTTCAAAAGAAAGAAATAGAAAAGGTGGACCAGGAGTGTGGCCTAAAGGTAGAGTGCTTGCTTAGCATGCATGAAGACCCAGGCTGGATTCCTTGGTACCACATACATAGAAAATGCCTGAAGTGGTGCTGTGGCTCAAGTGGTAGAGTGCTAGCTTTGAGAAAGCCCAAGGACAGTGCTCAGACCCTGACTTCAAGCCACAGGACTGACCAAGAAAGACAGAGAGAGAGACAGAGACAGAAACAGAGAGAGAGAGAGAGAGAGAGAGAGAGAGAGAGAGAGAGAGAGAGAGAGAGAGAGAGAGAGAGAGGGAGAGAGAGACAGAGAGAGAGAGACAGAGAGAGACACAGAGAGAGACACAGAGAGAGACACAGAGAGAGACAGAGAGAGACACAGAGAGAGACAGAGAGAGAGAGACACAGAGAGAGACAGAGAGAGAGAGAGAGAGAGAGAGAGAGAGAGAGAGAGAGAGAGAGAGAGAGAAAGGAAAGGGAGAAAGGAAGGAAGGAAAAACCAGAGCAAGACATTTAATGCTCTAAATAAAAAAAAATCTCATTTGTTCTCTAGTTTGTGGCTCAAAATCATCTGAGTACAAATCACCTTGTTAGGCAAGAAGTCACACTTTTTAACAAACCTGGAGAAGACACTGGCACTCTCCTGTCAAGGTCATCGGAATCAGTGACTCTTAGCCGTGCCAGTACATTAGTATCCTAACAGAGCTCTCCAAGTCACCGTATCCCTGACACGCCACAGAGCCTTACACCCAAAGTCTCTGGGTGTGGAGGCCAGGAATCAAGCTTGGTCAAATCTTCTGCAGTTTGTTACAAAGGAAAATGGGAATTACAAACTTGTTCCGTATCATGTTAAGCACATCTGGCTATTTCCTGTACATCATCATCATCATCATCATCATTTTGACAATATCTAGTCAAGATAGACAAAAAGGTATTTAATCTCCTTGACACCAAGACGCTTTTAATAAGCATGTATCTTTGTGCATCGCCTTACGTGTTGCTTTGATCTCAATACTTAGGGATGACCATCCATTCCCATGTATTGCTTTACACTGAAAACCAAATGTCATGTTTACCTATGAGAAGGGCGTTTGTGTAGTCATGTTAGTGAATTTGAAGTAGAGGCCATGTTAAAGCTTGCACCATTTTAAGTAACTTTGGTAAGCGAAATCTCATGAGATCTTGACTTTTCTGTGCACAGTATATGGATAGATGCTTCACCTATAAGATGTCACACATGTAACTGTTCAGGAATGTATATATGTCAACAAGTAAAATTCACTTCGGGGGAAGAGGTGTTAAGGAACTCCATTAAATTCTGATAGTTGGGTGTAGTGGTATATCCCTCTAATCCCACTATTTAGAAGGCTGGGGGAAGAGGATTGTGAATTTCAGGCCAGCCAGGCTTTATAGTGAGTCTGACCCACTGAAAAAAGAAAAAAAAATTCTTTGATGCTCAAGATTTGCATACAAATTCATGATTCTATTTTATTATAATAAGCAGTGTGGAATTTTAAATTTCTTAGGAAGAATTTCTGAAGGACAGAATGAACTATGTGCACAGTTACAATTCTTCTGGTTTTATTTTTGTTTTTGGTTGGTTGTGGGGCTTGAACTCAGGGCATAGGCACGATTGCTGACCCTCTTTGTGCTCAAGGCACTCTAGCATTTTGAACCACAACTCCATTCCACTTTTGGTTTTCTAATGGTTAAGTGGAGTTGCGAGTCATATGGTCTTTCCTGCCCTTGCTGGCTTTGAACTGTGATCCTCAGATCTCAGGCTCCTGAGTAGCTAGGATGACAGGTGTTGAGCCACTGGCATTTGGCACAATTCTAATTCATTACTAAGCTTACATTACAAAGTCACCAGCACTGATCATTTGTCTATTTAACTGTGCAACAACTAAAAAAAGCAACTTTCCAGGTTGGGAGCATGGCTTAGCGGTAGAGTGCTTGCCTAGCATGCACGAAGACTCAGGTTCTATTCCTCAGTACTAGATACATAGAAAAAGCCAGAGTGGTGCTCTGGCTCAAGCTAGCCTTGAGAAAGCCCAAGGAGCGTGCCCAGGCCCTGAGTTCAAGCCCAGAACTGGCAAAAAAAAATAGTAACTTCCCGATTTTCCATTTGTAAACACACTATCTTCTCCCTGTCATGTGTAATCTACATCAATTTCCTGAAGTTATGCAGATTTTATTCTCCAATGAAATACCTCTAGCATGATAGGATACCTATAGGCAAGTTTATAAATATCTATATGAATATACCAAGCCAGCTTATTAACTAAATGTTCTTGAATTCTTTTTAGAAAAAAAGAAAAAAGAATTCTTAGACATTGTGGCAAGAACCTCTAGGATTTTACAAATGAATACGACAAGACTCAGGACTACCTGATAGGAGATATGCCCGGAGGCTCGGGATAACATCCTTTTACACCAAACCCGAAAGTTATCTATTCTAAATCTCACAGATTCATCTTCTTCAAATATGGTTGGACTGCTTAGTAGCAAAGTCAAGGCAAACATCAATAGTCTATGCCTTTCCCATTCCAAGGTTGCATTAAAACAAACAATTCCCTAAGATACCATTGTTCATAAAGACTAGAAACTAAAAGGAAAGGAAAGGACCATTAGCATGGATGTCATACTCAGGCCAGAAACTCAAGGCCATCCCTCCAACAATGTTGCTATGCCTCTCTTGTCCCTTTGGAATAATGTCACTGAGCAGTGCTATTGCTGTGTGCCAATTCAGTAGGCCCTGTCCATCTACCATGCTGCTGGCTTCCCGCCATCCTTTCTCCACTCTTCAAGCAAACTATAATCATTGCTTGGCAGAGAGTCAGTTTGTTTTATTAGTACCTTTCCCAGTTGCTGTAACCACCCAATGTCTTGACAGTTGCCAAATGGAAACTGTGGCTTCTGATATGTCACAGAAAATCTGTTGGGTGAATATTTTCCTGTGGGGGGAAAAAAAAAGTGAAAGTGAAATCCTATCCTGACCCACCCTCTTTCCAAAACAGTAAACATTTCCTGGCTTCCAGAGTTCATTTAAAGCAATACAGTTGTTGTGAACAGGCAGCTGAACATGAAGCTGTCCAGGACCATCTGTTCTCCTATTTAGTCTTTAAAATTATTAGAGTGACTACAGTATATTACAAGGAAGGTGGATCTCCTGAGAGCAAGTCTTAGGGTGTGGTATCATAGAAACATACACTTTGGAGACACAACAAGAATTACCCCTTGCTTAACAATACTGATGGTCAGTAAAAACAACAACCAAAAATAGCTTTCCAAATACAGACAGAGATGACCATGTCTAAATTCGTGCATTGTGTTAGGTGTTGACATAGTGGAAATATAGTGGCAGAGGTGAGCTGATTGATGCTAATCTATTTTCTTTCTTTTTATTACCAGTCGTGGGCCTTGAACTCAGGGTCTTTGGGGCTTTCTCAAAGCTAGAACTCTACCACTTGGGCTACAGCATCACTTCTGGCTTTTTTCTATGTATGTGGTACCGAGGAATGGAACCCCAGTCTTCGTGCATGCTAGGCAAGCACTCTACCACTAGGCCAAACTCCTAATCTATTTTCTTAAAATGAAATTTCTGTTTTATAATAGCACACTAAATCTAGAAGCTGAAAGCCTTTCCACATAATAATTGGCATGAATTAGATAAGCTAGAATTATTGAGGAAGTACAGGTAAAGATGTTTCATTAAGTAAAATTACTCATACCAATTTAATTATTTTTTTCTGAGATGTTACAAATCATGAAGTAAGCTTCTAATGATCTTTCAGAAGACTTTACCATAATAATTAATATTTGTAGACTTGCTTATGATTACTATAGGAAAAATTCTGAGTATATAAGCGTATAATCTTTGAACCTGAGCACATGTAGTAAATATAGATAGACATCTAGGTCATAGTCCTTACTCAGAAAAAAATAATTTTTATGTACATATTGTGGGATTAAATGATTCAGATAAGTCAAAAGGCCATTGTACAGATAGAAACAAGGTTAGTAAAGGAAGAAAAAAACAATGCTTAAAGGATTTTTCCAGCATAGCTCATGCCTGTAATTTTAGCTGCTTAAGAGATTGATATCTAAGCATTATGGTTCCTAGACAACATGGGCAGAACAGGGTATGAAATACTTATCTCCAATTCACAAGCAAAAAAGCAGGAAGTAGAACTGTGGCTCAAGTGGTAGAGCATAAACTAGGCTCTGAATCCAAGCCTCTGTATGGGCACATAAGAAAAATTTCCCAACAATGAATCATCCAAAAATGGAGATATATACAATTTCAAATAAGGATAAAAAAATCAAACCTGAAAACATTACAAAATATACCTGGGACTCATTAAATGAATTGCTTACCTGGTGGGATAATGTCTTTGTGATTCTGTAGTGCTTAAAAATTGTGGACAAAAATTGTATACAAAAGCTTGGCACCAGTGGCTTATACCTACAACCCTAGCTATGCAGGAGACTGAGATCTAAAGATAATAATTTCTCCCAGCCCTGAAGAAAAAAGTTTTGGTGAGACTCTTATCTCAATTAACCACTCAAAAACTGGAAGCAGACCTGTGTCTTAAAATGGTAGAGTATTAGCTTTGTGCAAAAGAGCTCAAGGACAGCACCCAGGCCTTGAGTTCAAGCCTCATGACTGACATAAGAAAAGCAAAATTATATCCAAGTGTTCACTTCTGATATAGGGACAAACTAGGCTAAATAAAGGTGGTGCTTCCTTTTCTATATCATTTTGTACTTTACGTTTAAGGTTTACCTAACTTATTTATTAGTGGAAAACCTTTAATCATATAATTGACCAAGGAAGGAAAGAAATAGATGGGAAGCATGAGCAATTATTATGGAATATTATTTTTTTCTGTATGAATGGAGATCTTCTTTTACTAAAAGTAAATAGACTTACTAGAGACTTACTAAAAAATGAAACTTAAAGAGGAGAGTGGCTCTTCCTTTTACCTTCTTGAGATATGTACACAAACCACATATGTATTTTAATGTCAAGAAAAAAACAGTAACTTTTAGTAAAGAAATCCAATGATCCTACCTTAGTTAACTGATCAAATCATAAGATATCTGTAGTGTATCTGTACTCTATGACAGATGTTCAGAGAAAAACACAACATCACATGTTGGGGATTTTTGTTAACAATACAATACAAAAGTAGAAAAAAAATCAAACACATACTTCTCAATTCCAACACTCCATTTTCATGGGCTCAATTCTCTACTCAAAAAATCTAGCATGGAGAGTTACATTGGAGTACCAGATCCAATCAGCTGCTGTCTACAAGAGATATAACTAAGTGGCAATTTAAAAAGAAAAACCCAAATAGGTCCTCAATGTGAAAAATTGCCCTTGTGGTGAAAGATCTTCCAAGCAAATGAACTTTACAAGCAGACAAGTGTATGATACTCGTCCTGGTGGAAACAGATTTCCCAACACAATTAGTCAGCTAATACAAAGAAGATTCTTCTTATGAATAAAAGGAATTGCCTTTCAGGAAGATATAACAATTCTTTTTTTTTTTTTTGCCAGTCCTGGGCTTGAGCTCAGGGCCTGAGCACTGTCCTTGGACTTTCTCAAGGCTAGAGCTCTACCACTTGAGCCTCAGCACCACTTCCCGTTTTTTTCTATGTATGTGGTACCAAGGAATCAAACCTGGGTCTTCGTGCATGCTAGGCAAGCACTTTACCACTAGGCCAAACTCCTGACCCAGAAATAACAATACTTAACAGCTAGGCACCAAAGGATGGAACACCCAACTGCATCAAGCGAACACTAGTGGATTTAAAAGCATACCTAGAACTCAATATAATAATACATGAAGAATTTAACATCTCAGTCTCAACAACCTCGGATTTAATTGACAGCATAGACTAATTGGACCTAATATATTCCTTCAGAATATTTCATCCATCAGCTCTACAATTCACATATTTTTCCCACAAGCCCAGGGAACATCCTCCAAAATGGACTGAAGGATAAGTCATGAAGCTAGTCTCAGAAAATTTAAGAAAAATTGATCTAACCTCAGTCTCCTGTTGACCGTATACTCAAATAAGCTTGAAGCTTAATGGAATGACCTTACAGTACATAGGAATGCTCTTTGCTTTGTTATCTTAAAGTGCAGATGGAAAATGATTTAGAGTGTGTTTCAGAGAAAGGGTATTTGCTCCCACTCGAAAAGACAAGATCAGCATGTTCAAGTCACTGGGAAGCCAGAATCCACGTGTGCTGCCATGTTCAAGTCCAGGAACAGTAAGGGAAGGAATTAAAACAAATGTCCCCAAACAATAAAACAGGTAGTATTTAAGTGACACACATTTCCTCCTGTTTTATTGTGGAGTTTCTGTTCATGTTCATCTGTTTTTTTTGGAAGTGACAGTGGCAGGTTTTAAAAATTACAACCCTCGGCCTTACTTGAAGATGGAGATGAACACATGATTAAATTTTAGCCCAGGCTCAGTGTGACTGGCTCATGCCTACAATCCTGGCTGTTCAGGAGGCTGAGATCTGAGGATCACAGTTCGAAGCCAGACTGGGCAGGCAAGTTTGTAGGACTGTAATCGCCAGTTAACCAGGAAGAAGTAGGAAATGAATCTGTGGCTCAAGTGATAGAGGATAGCTTTGTGTGAAAAAGCTAATGAGGAGTGCTCAGGTCTTGAGTTCAAGCCCCAGTACCAAATACACACAAAATAAATAGAGTCAAGAAGTGTCAGTGAAAAAAATCTCTTGAATGTGGGCTGCCAAAAAACTCTATAAGAAGTCTGGCTGAGCTGATAAGTACTTTTTCTTTTCTGTTTAGGGAATAAAGAAACTAATTTTTACGGCACAAGAAATAGTGGAACAGAAATCACAAGAGCCTGGGTTTTCAATCATTGTGTGTTTGCCATAACCATTTTGGGTGGCCTACTTCCAAACATATTTTATGGGATGGAAATATAAACTCTTAATTTATTAAAGCTCCTGTTTTATAGTTTTGATTTTTCTCAGCTGAAAGCAATTTCTAACTTGTGGTGACAGCCCGGATCTGTTTTTGTGATGTCTATGACAAGTTTATTTTTTTTTCCTGTTTGAGGGGATTAGCACTTATATTTGTTCTAATTGCAGAGACATTTCTGTTATAATGGAAAAACGCCTCTTTGTGATCCAGTTTTTCACACAGAATTAGCTTAATAATAATTTATGTAAAGGAAAAAAAGAAAGTAAATTTGAAGATATGAGGAGAAAATCAAGAGAAGATTGTCTTAAACACTGAATTTTCAAATATTTTACTCATGGCTAGAAAAATGTTTGCAAAATGCTATCACCTGGATGTTATACAGTAAAGATCAACTCAGAAAATGTTTTTATTATATTTTATTCTCAGGATAATATGTAGAGGGATTACAGTTACATTCATCAGGTAGTGAGTATTTACTTCTTGAACCTCGATATCCCTTCCACTTGTCCCCCTTCCCCTCACCACCCCAATCATCTTGTTTTCCCCCTTACCTTCCCTATTTCAAATAAACAAATAAGTGTATATACAGTATACCAGTATACTAATTCAGATACAGTAACTTCATGAGATTAACCATAAGTGGGAAAAAAAGAGAAAAGAAAAAATTAAATTCACATAGTACATTAAGAACAGCAATCACAAAGGTAAACTTCTTCTTTCATTAACCTAGAGTTCATTTTGTCTACAGGATGAGTCTAAACAGAAAAGGAATTTTTTTTGAGAATTCTTAGACCTTGTCCCTTTCCTGAAAGATTCATTATAGGAATTATTTTTGCATGTTCTCTCTCTCTGTCCCTCTCCCCCCCCTCTCTCTCTCCTCTCTCTCTCTCTCTCTCTCTCTCTCTCTCTCTCTCTCTCTCTCTCTCTCTCTCTCTCTCTGTCATTGGTAATAATGGAGATTGAATTCTGAGACTCACATTTGCTAAGATAAGCAAGCACTCTACCACTTGAGTTATGTTGCCAGACTTTTTTTTTTTGCTTTTGTTATTGGGTATTTTGTTACTGGGCATTTTTGTAATGCCCAGAAAAACATGGTCTGAAATTAGCTTGTGCTCCTTCACATCAGGCTCAGGCCACCGATTCAACAATATGGGTTGTGTCCATACATAGCTATTCCAAGCAACTGTACCCAACTGTTGAGAAAGATGGAGTCTCTTCATTTTTTTAATGCCACAGTCAACCTCAAACCTTGATCCATCAGTCTTAGCTTCCTACTTTGCTAGGATTCCAAGCCTGAGTCCCCTACCTAGTTCTCTTCTATTCTCTGGCTTCTATTCTTTCATTGCCCTCTTTTCTTCCATTTAATTCTTACACACCTTGTAAAAAGCACCTATGTATATGGTATAAGTTGGAATTACTATGGAGAAAGCTGTAAAACACAAAACACAAAGAAAGCATGCTTATTCCCTTTGAAGATGCCAGGTATCTGCTCTAAAGCTTATGTGCTGCCTTATAAAACCAAGATAGAAAATGATTTCACAATTTTGGATTGCTTAGTCTGTATTTCCGAATTAGGAGTGATGAATGGAAAGTTCCACATTCGTGAATAAAGAATTAACTACTGACATAGAAATTGGAGGAGACTTATTGGAGAGTCGTAGTGCAGGAAGACACATGATCTCAAATTTTTTAAAAAAGCAATCAAACTAAACTAAATATCAAAAGTGGAAGATGTACTTGACCATGAGTGCTAAATACATGAGGTTGATAAAACGGTTTAGAAAAAAACAGGGAGGAACACATAATCACAGTGATACGAATGACTTTTTGTAATGACAGGGTATCCCCTGTATCGCTGATATGCCTTATCCTTTTCAAAATAGTAATTTACCCTCACTGTGTGCCACGGCTGTCTAGCAGTAGTAGATAACATACTGGATGACGGGTTCTAAAAGGCGGAGCAACTGAGTTCTCAGGGGAAATGACTGAGATGGAAAGAAGTCAAAACATCATGTCCAGTGAAACACTGGTGAAAGAAATGAGTGCTGTTCCAAACACTCACAGTCAATGATGTTCAACTCACTCAAAACCCATTCTACTTAATCCCCTAAGAGCCGCCGATCTGCATGTAACCCCAGACTCCGGTCAACTTCAAATACCTTTGAGATGTGTAAATCTTCCTCATCACAGTGTTTTGGAAAGTGTTGCCTTGACACGGGCCCGAGTAACCACAGCTATTTTCTAAAAATGGTGATCACCCTTCTCCATAAGCAATTCCAGGTGAAATCTATAACCTAGACTTTTTGAATGCACCGTAGAAGATTTCCTTACACACCCTGTTTTTGCTAGTTAGGACTCTGAATGACTGAACAAGAAAAATAAAGAAAAAAATATATACATGTATCATATTTACTTTCTTGACCCATTGGAAAAATGATCTCTGGTTAGCGAAGTCCCATGGGCCTAGGTTAGGAACATTTGTCTTGGCGCCACCTGTTGACATTGATCGGTAAGCTGTTTTAGCATTCAACGGCATAAAAGGTTTAGGCTTTCTTTCCATTGGAAACATTCTTTGAAATCCACACAGGCATTTAGGATCCACAGTGAGGACTCCTTTTCTTGCCATTTATAGAAACATAAACCCAAGAGCTTAATGTTTCAGTCCTGAAATAAATGTAATAGGAAAAAAAAATTCTAATCCAGTCATTAACACCTGTGTGTGCTCGGCAGTTAGATTAATATTCCAATAGCGGAGGCAATATAAAGTCTTAAAATAACCTACGAAATGCAAGGCGAGTAGTAACAATAGTGTCATAAACACATATAGATGGAATTTCATGGTTTTGGCAAGAAGAGCGTTTAGAATCATTTAGTCAAATGTGTTTCATTCTGTAAATGTTACATGCAGAAAAAAGCATGCTTGTTGTTAATTGATCTATAATCCATTTGATTTTGGAAATCATTATCTTAGATACTATTGGAATTGTATTGACTACTTCCCCTTGAAGGTATCACAACCCAGCCAAGGTTGATGAATAACTAGGGGATTAAAATTAAGCCATTTTATTTTACAAAGAACACATACAGAAAGATAGATATTTGAGAAAGCAGGCTTTGTGTTTGTGATGTTAAGTGGCTCTGAAGAGTGAGTTATGCTTGCTGGTAAGAGAGGCTAGATAGAGGATGACTCCTACGTCCTGTCCTTCCATGTATCAGACACCAAATAATTTCAGTTGTCTAGGCATTTCATCAGTCTCATACTGAGGTTGTACTTTTTTGGGGTGGTACCTTTGTGCAGACTCAGAGCTTTCTGCTTATGCTGCTGGTGCCCTGCCACCAGAGCTACACTTTCAGTTCAGTTTGGGCAGCTTGTCATGGCATTGGAGTCATAGAGGCTTGGCTGTTAGGATGATCTTGAACTCTGATCCTCTAGTTATCAGCCTTCTGCGTAGCTAGGATGACAGATGCAAGCTCACTGCTTTTGAGCTATCTACAGATACGAGGCATAAATCCTTTGAAGACACATCCTCAGTTTAAAAAAAATTAAGCTACAAAACATTTGTCACGAAAACTATATGTTGTTTGCAAGAAGAAGGAAACAGCTTCAAGAGCTTGAAATTATGGATAGAGTAGAAGAAACAGGTTTTGATCCCCCTTATTTATATCTGTTAATCCCATCTTTTTGGTCTGATCTAAGAGGTGTTGACTGGCTAAACACCTACAGGACAGAAAAAAATTCATAGTGGTATGAGCTAGTGAAATCCTACACATACTGGCTTGAGCAATCTTTTCTATTCTACAGTGAGACACTTTGTCTACTTAAATAATGTGTGACAATGAATGATATCAGAGGTCTATATTTACACATCTATTATATAATTAGTTACATTCTATGGGAAAAATGTTTCCAGGTCTGCATTCCAGGCTCTGCAGTAAACACCATAAGCCAAAGATATCACACTGCTTAGTAGATGCTGTCCTATGCCCTGCTGATTAGTCAGAATGCTGCAGGAGGATTAGTTTCTTCCATGGTGGTTTCTTTGAAACAAGCCTATTCCATGTTCAAAACCAGCACTCAGTTCAAATGGGAGCCAGAGGAGGAGTGTAGCAGATTTAGTCTCAAAACACAGACACTTTTTTTAGTGAAGTTACATTTTCCTCAAGAACTACATATCTGGGACTTGTGGACCAAGTTAAATGATTGATTAATTAACTGCACTCTCATGAATATACTTTTAAGCAGCTCATATGTTAAAGATGATATTTAATCAATGGGAAAAATAGAGACACATCAATAGTATCTAATACTAATGGGGAACTATCAACCTAATTTAAATCTGAATCAGGGGATATGTATTTCATACAGCAAATAATAGTTTTCCTCCTTGAAAATGGGCTGTGTTCTTTTGGACTTTCATGTTGTTTTAATTTTTTTTTAGTTTGGCTTTTGAGGCACAGCCTTTCTTTCTCTGTTCTGACTTAGACTTAAACTAGGTATTTTTCTTCTTGGTAAATATTAAATACAGGTAGATTTCAAGTTAATTTAAGAAAAGTGAAAGGAAAATAAAACATCCTGACTTTCTTTCCAAATCCGTTTTCTACGGCAAACAGATGATTCTGGTATTCTTTTCAAATGCATTTGTTGTGGTGGAATATTTAAATTCTACTCTATGACATGATTAACTTAAATAACATTTTCTGAAATTTTAGTGATTGATCTTGGTGTTGACAACAAATGTGACCCAAGAAATCATATCACTTTTCCATAGCTTTGTTGCTTTATTTAGAGGCCTCCTAAACTGTTATTAAAAACACAATAGTCAACCGGGCACTACTTACTCCCATCTGTAATCCTAGCTATACAGGAGGCTGGGGTTTGAGGATCCCAGTCTAGGGAAAAAAAAGCAAGAATGTCCATGAGATTCCTAAATTCCATTAGCCAGCAAAATGCTGGAATCGGAACAGTGGCTGAAGCAATAGATTACCAATCCTGAGCAAAAAAAATTGAAGGACAATGCCCAGTTCAAGTTCCAGCACAAATAAACAAGTCCAAGTTCAATGCCCAGTTCAAGTACTGGCATAAATAAGCAACATAAAAATCCCAATGATTGTTGTATGGGTTTTCACTAATTATGGATTATTTCCATATTTCAAAAAATTGAAAACATATTACTCTGAATGTGTATCCAAATGCTTGAAGGAGCCATTTGTCTGGTTTTCTTTTTTTTCTTTCTTTTTTTGTTTTTGTTTTTACATCAAATTTTCTTTCCCGTGAGGGAGATGTAAACAGGTATAAATGTTTCTAGATTTTAATTGCTTTTCTATACTGCTAGTCTGTATTCTCCACCTTGTCATTTCAGTCCCTGGATGGATTCTGGTTGCTGCCAGTTAAAAGAGATTTTGTCTACTATTTATATCTCACACGGGGCCGGGGGGGGGGCGTTTCAAATCCAATGCATATAACTGTCCCCAGAGGAGGACATAAAAGAACTTATGTCACCTGACTAATGACTTTATATTTCAAAAATTCCATGTCAGTCCTTCTAGATCCAACACATGTATTGCTGTTATAATACCTGATATAAACATAAGTAAATATGATTTAAAATAATCAATGTGAGTTCAACACGCTCATGTTTTCCTCTAATTCAGAGCTCTGAGCTGGCAAATTCAGAGTTCCGTGAACGGTAATCTTCCCCGTGTCTTCTTTTCTCCTTACACAACACATCTTATTTTCAGTTGACAAATTAAGAGAGAAATTGGCAGTTACGAGTCCATGACAGCAAATTAGAAGAGAGAAATTTAAGCCTCTCTGTCTGGCATCTCTTTTAAGTCTGATGTGATACCATTTCTGCTGAGGCAAATCTTGAAAAGTTCAACTTCATAAAGAAGAATAACATTATTTTTTTTAGCTCAGACCTGCAAAATCTAGCCTTGTAAAACAAGTCTGGGTTTCAGTACCATTCTTAGATTCTTAGCTGAGGGATGAAGAAGGGAATATAATTGTCTAAAATGAATTTTTAAAATACTTTCCAAAGTTTGCTGTGAAGAGTATATTGAAATGTGACCTGATTTATTATAAATGATATCAAATATAATATATTCAACAGAGAATGAAGAAATTGATGGGTAGCTCACTGGTAAGAGCATATATATTCTCATAGTGATGCTTTATATACATGTTTTATGTTCTGTCACCCCATCATCCTTGACTTCAAGGAACATATTGGCAAAATTATAGATGTAGCAGAAAAATCACTTTGCCACAGTATAAACTTAAGACTTGACAGAAGTGTAAGGGGCAGTCTCCGAAGAGGAGGTATAGAAATGAAATCACACAATATGATGGGGTTTTTTTCCCTTATGTTACTGAGGTTCAACGATCAGACCTTGCAATTTCTAGGCAAACAGTCTACCACTTGAGTTATACTTTCAGCACTTTTTGCTGTAATTATTTTGTAAGTTCAGTTTCACATTTGTGCCAAGGCCTTCCTGGACCATAAAACTCCTATTTATTCTTCAAGTATAACTGAGATGACAGGAAAGCACCAAGACACCTGGTTTTGTTATGGTTTAGATGGTGGTCTTGAGAACTTGGCTGTCCTTGAAATGTCCTCTCTCTCTCATTCTCTTAAATAGATGGAAGAACAAATGTATACCGAATATACAGTCATGTTGTCTCTTTCTTAAAAAGAAAATTACAACTACCCACTGAACATAGGAAATTCAATACTATTTATTTTGCATAAAGCAAGATCCTTTCCCACTCTTTTCTTTTGAATTATGTAGTTAGTTGCAATTCCATAATTGAAATCCAGATTTTTTTAAAATTTGATTGTTATAGATGGGATGTCCAAATGAGTTACAGTTACAGATAAAGCATGCATTACTTTGTGAACAATGTTTCCCTAGAGAGTTATTTTTGCAATGACTTAGCTGAAAGACACAGATATGACATGAGACATATATTTTTATTTTTTAAATTTTATTGTTGGGGTAATGTATAGAGGGGTTGCAGTTATATTTGTCCGGTAATCAGTGTATTAGTTCTCGAACATTGATTGATCCCCTTCTCATGTTTTTGTCCCCTTTCTCATGTTTTTTCCCCCTTTTCCTTTCCCCCACTCCCTCCAAATCATCTTTTTTCCCCCTTCCCTTCCCTGTTTCAACTAAACACACACACACATCTACATATATATATATATGTATATACATATGTATTACACCAGGTAACAAAGCAAGATACAGTAACCACCTGAGATTAACCATAAGGGGAAAATAAGAGAAAAGAAATAACTGCACATAGTACATTGAGAACAACAATCAGAGACAAAACTCTCTTTTCCATATCCTAGAGTTCATTTTGTTTAGTCTCATCCTATATGACCTATATGTACATAGATATATATGCATATCTGATATGTACATATCCTATATATACATTGCTTTTGAGATATTGTGATCCTCTGCCAGGAGAGTCCGAAATGTGTACTAATTATTACAAATAAGAGACGCCACTGAGCCTGTGTTCCATTGTGTCTGGCTTACTACACTTAATCTGATTTTTTCCAAGTCTTTTCATTTCTTTACGAATGAGGCAATGTAATTTTTTCTGAGGGCAGCATAGAATCCCATTGTGTATAAAAACCACATTTTGTTGATCCAGTCATCTACTGTGGAGCATCTGGGTTGGTTCCATATCTTTGCTACAGTAAATAGTGCTGCAATGAACATGATTGTGCTAGTGGTTTTAGTATGTCCTTGTTTCTGGTCATTTGGGTAAATGCCCAGGAGTGAAATTGCTGGATTATAGGGGAGCTCTATGTTTAGTCTTTTATGGAATCACCATACTGCTTTCCGGAGTGGTTGAATGCATTTACACTCCCACCATCAGTGTATTAGGAATCCCTCTTGGCCACAACACCGCCAACATCTGTTGCTATTAGCGTTCTTGATAATAACTATTCTAACTGGAGTGAGGTGGAATTTCAAAGTTGTTTTGATTTGTAGGGTTTATTTTTTTATGGTCATAGATGATAAGCATACACAGAAAAAAGCCAGAAGTGGTTCTGAGGCTCAAGTGGTAAAGCATTAGTCTTGAGAAAGCTAAAGGACAGTACACAGGCCCTAAGTTCAAGTCCCAGGACTGGAAAAAAAAGATCATGATAAAATCTTTGAATCTATGAGCAGACATCTTTGAATTTAGGAACATCTGGAGAAAATGCAGTTCTTGTGTCTTTGGCCAGCATGCTAGACTGATGCGTCTAAGATTTCAAACAAGCATATTTTTTTTAACACATTGCCTGTGTAAGCAAGAGTTTGGTTCTTAATACTATCTTGAGGTGCCAAGAAATGAAATTATAAAAGTGCAAAGTCATAATGCACACATTAGCTTTCTTATGATATTTTCTGGTGTTTTTAGAAATGTTAATAACTTCCATTATCACCAAGGGTACAGAAAGCGTCAGTCATGTGACAATGAATTTATCAACAAAGTAATTGCCCTATGAGAATTAACTGCATTAATTATTGAGAGGTTAGAATAGTGCACAGCGTGTTGCAGTCAAATGAAATTACCCAAAAAAAGTACAACTGAAATTAAAAATATTTTTTTAACCAAAGTTACTTGGTTAACATTTTTAATAGTCAAATAAGTACAAAGTCATTAAACACAATCTTGTCTTGAATTTTCTTCTGATTCAAACTAAATTTAAAAAGAAAAAGGCAAATCAAGTTCACAAAGAATTATTGTTCATGAAATATATAAATATGAATTCTGGACAATATTATTTGCTTGATTATGGAGCTTGAACTTTGGGTCTCAGCTCTGTCCCTGATCTCTTCAGTTCAAGGCTAGCATTCTACCACTTGAGTCCCAGTACCACTTCTGGTTTTCTGTAGTGTAATTGGAGATAAAAGTCTCATGGACTTTTGTGCTCAGGCTGGCATTGAACTGAGTTCCTCAGCCTCCTGATGAGCTAGGATTACAGGCATGAGCCACTAGTGCCTGGCTCAGACAATATTTTTGAATCACCTATTTCTGCTGTTTGCCTAACAAGCTAATTACTAAAAAGATTAAAAACTAGATGGATTTTTTTTTTTCAGGGATTGTGGCCTTGGATCCCTTCAGTTGTTTAACTGACTCAGCCAATTTTAAGAAAGTAGGTTTTCCCCACTATGTTTAAGGCACTGTTCACAGCACAAAATACAAACACAAAACATACAAAACTTGACCTCTTGCCTTGATGTAGATGGACCATAAACCAGAGCAAACTGACATCAATATTCACAAGGGGCCCAATCAACTCAAGAACCTTTACTATTTGGTTTATGTAAGAACATTTAAAATTGCATTATACTAATGGGATGTGAGATTACTTGGCAAGTATATCCTTCTGGAATTTGCATTGTCAGCTGTGATACCAATTCACATAATCTCTTCCAGACAAATAAAGATAATTATCTCAGTAGTCTATATAAAGGAAGGAAATGGCTCTGTTATCCTGAATTTAAGTAGCTGATAAAGAATTCAGTTGCATGTCAGTAAAATATTTATTCCTTTATCCATTTCTTCATCCATATGTAGCATACCTCCAAAGACATCCCTGGTCCTACATGCAGGAATGCATTGAATGCATCATAGTTTGGCTCTGTTGAACATCATGAATTTCATTCCATAAAGAATCAAGTAGAGAACCATTCTACATATCAAGAACCAGTACAGGTCAACCAAATTACCACCTTGTGATTGACAGAAATGTCTTCTTTAATGTCAGAATTCTCCTTTGCTATTCTCCATTTTTTTTCTCCAATGTGTTTGCTGGCATAGTCATGTCAGCCCCAGTAGATGACAAATGAACTTACAGTTTGAGGTAGAGTTGTAATCCATGTGTAGAATTATACTCTAGGGGTAAGACAGCAAATGCTAAAATATACATCGGTGCCTGTGGTTTCTTCCCTTTCTACTGCTTTCTGGATAATGATGGCTAAACCTGCATTATGAGGACAAGGATTCTGAGATATGTTTGGTGAAACCTTAGGTACTACCTCAAAACCTAGTACAGGTCAAGGCCTGGGTCTTCCAGCAAACTTGTCCATATAAAGGGAGATTTCTCAAAGGAAAGCTTGGCCTTGAGAATGTAAGTGTTGATTTAATTGAAAAGATCAAGATGAGGAGGGTAATTCATTGTAGAGCACCAATTTAGAATGTGTGAAACTGTAGGTCCAGTCACTAATTCCTGATTAATTATTTAGTTAATTATAACTGATTAGGCTACACATTGGTCATGAGTGTCACTTGGATTTTGATATAAGAATATTTATGACAGTTCAGGCAAGGAGAAGGGTAAATAAACCTTAACTATTTAGATGTTAGTCTCTTTCTTTCACTCTCTCTTCCTCTTCCCTTGTCTGTCTCTATCTCTATGTCACTCTCTCCCTCTCCCTCTCCCCTCCTCCACTCCCTCTCTGTCTGTCTGTCTGTCTGTCTGTCTGTCTGTCTGTCTCTGTCTCTCTCTCCCTCCTCCCTGCTTCTGAATAATCTGGGGAGCATTCTGGTGAGAATTTAACATTCCCACAATAATACATACTGATAGGTACACTGTGTCTGGCTAATATGGTATTGAAGAGCTTTAGGAAGCACTGATCAAGAGAAAGATAAAAGGATGGTATGCCACAGACAATATCATTCCAGGGCTCACTAAGGGAATCCTCAAAATGTCTACCATGAGAGATTACTGTGGTACACAGAGTGAGAATTTATCAAATGCTAATAGAACTCCCCCACACTACACACACAAGCACACACACACACACACACACACACACACACACACACACACACACACATACATATACAGCCTTGTTTTCAGAAAAACCTGAATCAACATTTAACATTAAAGCTTTAATCTGCATCCAGCAAATAGCAGAAATTCTAAAGGTAGGTTTTTGTTTTCATATATAAATTTCTTAATTTTAACTTTTATAACATAAACAATCCATTTGTCAATGTATCTGGGAAAGATCTCAACATCATTAAAACACAATGTTTTTCAAATAAGGTAATGGGTTTCCTAAATATTGGGGTTTGATGCCATATATTTGGATGATATTAATCCCATGCTCTTCTGCTCTTTTTAATCTACTCAAATGTACATCAAAATTATTTTGTGCTGGGGAGTTTGGCCTAGTGGTAGAGTGCTTGCCTAGCAAGCACGAAGGCCCAGGTTCGATTCCTCGGTACCACATACATAGAAAAAAGCCAGAAGTGGTGCTGAGGCTCAAGTGGTAGAGCCTTAGCCTTGAGAAAGTCCAAGGACAGAGTTCAGGCCCTGAGCTCAAGCCCAGGACTGGCAAAAAAAAGGTATTTGAATTTAAGCTGTTTTCAATTGTGGAAATATATATCTCTTATTATTGATGGTGAACATGGAAATATTAAGTTTTTGCAATAATTTATGTGGAGTATAAAATGTTGATTGATTTTCATCTTAATTGATAGAAACAAAAATGTTTTGATATGAACAATTATTTTTGAATATGAATTGGTTGGGCTCCCACTCCTTAGCCATAGTGAAAATGGAAGTAATCTCAAAGATAAGATAGATGAGTTCATGCAGAAAATCTGCTCTCATTAGGAAATGTGATCTGTGGCAATGCATCAAGAAAACTCAAGATAACAAATTGTTCTTTATAGAAGGAGGGAAGACAAAACTCTTATTTTCACAGTACCAAGAAAGTAATTAATTTAATTAATAGTCTACATATAAAAGATTGAACAGATTTTAGTTTATTTTGGGTACTCATTCTTTTTTGCCATCAAAAATATGCAACACAGTAGATGTGAAAAGTCTCTCCTTTCTTCCCTTTTTCTCTTTTATCCTTTTTTTTCCTTTTTGGATTAGCAAAAAAAATGATGATGAATGTTATACATTTCCTTTTACCTCATACTCTAACACTAGTTATATTTCTTACATTAATCTAGCCAGACTCTGTATTACTTCTTTTTGTCCCTGGAGGTGTCTTTAACTTTGGGACATACCTCCAAAGTCTATCTTGCTGACTCATATTCTTCTGGGTGACCCTTTGTTGCTAGATTTCAGATCATTGTAACAAGGGGTTAGTTAAACTTCGAGGTCTCTCTTGCATGTACTTTCTCTACAGTCACAAGTATAGACCATTATTAGGGACTCTAGAGAAAATGGAATCCCTCCTAGTGTGAAGTCATTGTGGGCAACACAATAACAGCGTAGCCATGTAAGATTCTACAGCTAATATCCTTTCTCCAAGAGAACTATCCAGTTTTCTTTCCATTTATCTTGTCAAATCAATGACAGGTACATCAGAAAAAGAAGTGTGCATAGAGACTCATGGTTTATTTTTTCCATGCAACGTAAAATTAAATGGTGCCCTGACCTTGCTTGTCCTTCTAATGTGTTTGCCATGCATTTAGAATTCCTTCCCATGCCTTTATCACTCATCAGCTTCCTAAGTAGCTAGGATTACAGGCATGAGCCATCATGCCTGGCATTGATATTTAATTTAAAAAATTGTATTAACATTTTTGTATTGTATTATTAGGGGTTCTCAGCATGATAGTTCCATACTTGCATCCAGGGCACTATATTCTCATTTCTTTTCTCCTTCCTCACTACTTGTGCAGATGACAACAAATATGACCCATAGATTGTATAGTTACTTATTGTCAGATAGCTTATAAATAGTTGGTACATTGGTAAGATCTGAGTGCAACATGGCTTCAAAGGTAACACTATTAACTATAAGATAATTTAGCTCATAATAGTAACTTAATAGTTAGGTCTTAAAGTAATGAAGCACGAACTAATATGGGCCAGATAAAAATGAAAGATAAAACTTGGTCAGCTTCTTTCTTCCTTTGCTCTATGCTATTGTCTTTGAAACAAATATGCCATAATGTGTACCAAAGAAATTGTAGGCATTAAGTGAGATAATATCCACCAAGAGCCAATATCTGAAAAACATTAATCACACATCATCATTTCATCATCCACTTGATAGTGGATTTTTACCCTAGTTGTAGGTTAAATTATCTCTTCTGTTCAATGGGCACTGAAAGAAGAAAAGAGATTTCTGTCAGGGTCAAAGACCAAGAACTTTATCACTTATGGACAATGAAAATGTTGGTTATCAACAAATCAATACCCATTCTTCTTTTTTTATTGTAATTAGTAAAAGGGTTACATGATATTTGCCAGATAGAAGGTGCATTAATTCACATACATTGATACCCTTTCACATGTCTTGGTACCCATTACCCCCCCCCCTCCCATCTTGGTTTTCCCCCCTTCCCTATCAAATTTCAAATAACCAAATACAAATAAATTCAATATATCAGATAACAAAGTGAGATACTGTAACAATATGAGATAACCAAGGGACAGCAAAGGAGATGAGAGATAACATAGTACATTAAGGACAACAGTCATTCGTTATATGGCTTTTGTTTCAATATCCTGGAGGTCCTTTCAATTAGCTTCATACTATATGGCCTTATGTATCAAGGTTTTGCTCTATTGCAGATCTCTGCTAGGAGAGCCCAAGGTTTCTACTGGTTATAACAAATGAGGGAAACCATTGAGCCTAAGTTCCTTTGAGTCTGGCTTACTTCACTTAATATGATTTTTTCTAAGTCTTTCCATTTCCTAACAAATGGGGCGATGTCATTCTTTCTGACAGCAGCATAGAATTCCATTGTGTACAAATACCACAACTTGTTGATCCACTCATCAACTGAGGGACATCTAGGTTGGTTCCATATCTTTGCTATGGTGAATAGTGCTGCAATGAACATTGTTGTGCTAGTGTATTTAGTATGCCCTTGTTTCTGGATGGTTGCAATACCCATTCACCAATTCTTCTTGTCTCTAAATCCCACGGTGACTCCAGTGAAACACAAATTCATGTTCACAGAAATGTCACACAGGCAGTGATAACACAAGCAGTCTAGGAATTTGAAATATATGTGTATTTACAGCAAGCAGGATACAAGTCTATATTTCATTTGTGGTGGAAAGATTATAAAGAAATGTATGATTTTTCCCTAATTTGGCTTCCAGTAAATATGACCTAGGCAGTGACCAGGCTTAGCAGTAAACAGGAGTAGCAGAGATCCATGGAGAATGTTCAACAAGTCTTGATCCCTCCCAACAGAAGAAAATCATTCCGCTTAGAAAATAAATTCATTTTATCCTTCCATACATTCTATACATTATGTATAAACTCCAAAAATAGAGTTTAACAACATATATTCTTCCTAGTTCAAGATTAGGGATTTCCATGTAAAATCTCATTTTATAAATATATGGATTACAAATGTATATATAAATGATTACACAGAAAAATACATTTATTTGCCAGGTATGTATTCACACAGATGCTCCCAAATACGTGATTTTTTTCTTACATTTTCTAAAAAATTTTTTTATCATGGTTCAAAAGTGATAGGCATCCAGCAGAACAAGCACCTCCGATTTTGAATTATGAATTTTGACTTTTTCCTAAGGAAGTGAAAAGCCATCCATAAATTTTCACAAGACATGTCAGCTACCTGCAGCTACACATGTCAGTTAGTTATTCAATTTTACCTATAAACAATCTTTTCTCTACTATGAATTTTCTAGGTTAAGCTATGATGTTTTATAAGTGAGGTTATAACATGTATTTTCAATGTGTGATCTTGTTGTGTTATATTTTGAAAGAGTCTTGCTAACATATCTTAGGCTGTCCTCCTATTTTCAACTTAGACCAGAAAGTGTCTGTATCTCAGTTTGAACTTTCATTTTAAAGAATGTGTTTTGAAACTACAGAGCTATATAATTCAGGGCACTGTAAGCATTTGCTTTGATGTAAGCATTTTCAAGTAATGTTATTGGGTCAAATATTGATGTTTCACTGGAAAGAGGTTGTTTTTCCTTACTAGTTATTTTGGGACATATAAGACTTGTTTGTTGTACAATAGTCCAAGTCAGTTCTTTTTTCATTATTAAATATTGTCCTCTGTTTTGATCAACCATGCTGAAGATTACTCTAAATGTATGTATTTATATAACAGAGTGCTTGACATTATTCTTTCTTTCCAAACCATTAGAACTGTATGAAAACAGTTTAGATAATTTATTTTTCTTGGGTTCTCATATTGCTTTCTAGTTTTCTCTTGGCCTTCTGTATTTATTTGTTCGCATGATAGCCTACAATGTCTGGAGCTAGTCAACTTATCAAATTTGCTACATGTTAGCTCTGGTATTTATTTATTTTTTTCATCTCCACTTTTCATTTATGGAATCTTTCTCAGGATATTAAGTAAATGAACACATGTAGAATATTTGGATGAGCAACAGATATCAAAAAAGCACAGTGCAGATGTGAGCTTGCCTTTGTAAGAAGAAAGGCACAAAGCCCTCTCTCCTATATCACCATTGAATCTCACAAGTTCTTCATACAGTTCAATTCACACAGGAAATCCATGGTAAAAGCTCTTGTGCATTATATAAACAATGAAAATCAGCCCATCTTAGAAGATGTGTCTTACTGCATCTCCAACAAGGCTATAAATGTTATTTGACAACTTGAGAGATGGGTTCTATTCCAAAAAATGAGCAATATACATTTTATTCACAGACAAAAAATGAACAATCTGAAGCAGGCATTTGTTAGCTAATTTGGGATAAAGACTTTTTTTTAGGAAGAGTAGAAAGTTTGCAACTAATTATGCTTATTTAAAATCCATTACTTAGCTTTTAATTAGACAAAAAGTGCAGAGGGAGGGAGAAATTACTGTTGCCTAATTAAGATATAAATTTGAAGTGGGCAGCTCTCTTGCTCTCCTATGATTTTTATATTTGTCATTTTAAATCTAGTTGTTTTTAAGTCGAGTTGCTACAAACGTACTAACTTTCACCATCTAACCTATTAAAATGCTATTATCAGAGGACAAAGATAGCGCTGAAACAATAGGGACCCAGCCTAGCTCTTACCCACAAAAAGAGAGAATTAGGAAATCCCAGGAAATCAAAAACTACAAATTTGAGAAGCAATGAAGAAGTATGCAAACAGGAAAAGAAACACAGATAAAGCTTATATCCAACGCTCTCAAAGAATCTGAAACACAATCTGCAAATTGCCGGGTCCTGGAACCCCAGTATTCCAGGAACCCCTGAATTCCAGGAAGCTGTAGAATCCAGATGCAAGAATCCCACACAGCCCAGCACGGGACAGCACAGGCAGCAGTGGTGGAGACCAGACTGGAGGCGAACAACCCTCCAACACTATGGAGTAGTGTAGCACACTGGATTCCCCCACACCCATTGGGAAAGCAGAGCTGGTGCAAGGTAGAGAACTTAATCCAGATCTCTCTCAACCCCATCCAAGAAAGAATGGCAAGTATTGGGGTGGGTGGGACAAGAAATTCAGAATCCTGTCCCTCCCTGCAAAAGCCCCCAGGCCTTTGACTGGCTAGGACCCAGCACTTCAACAACGGGTGTGGTGATGTTCCCACTCACACCTGTCCAACAGCCTCCTCCCCCAGGTTGAGACTGGAGACTGAGGAGCTCTAAGACCTTGCGTTCCAACAGGTGGATGGAGGTGTGTGCCAGTGCTCCAGCACTTAGTGGGGCTCCCTCCTGCTGGGAGCCTCTGGCAAGCTAGCACCAGGGGGGCCCACAATGGGAAATCAGCTGTACATTCCTCCTGTCCCCAGAAACACCAAAAGTGCAAATCCACACCTGGACCCACCTACTTGAAGTCAGAAACGGAATTACCTGGGCTGAGAACCACATATACACACAGATACCCAGAGAACCACCAGCCCCAAACCAAGTAAAGACCACCACCTATTGACCACAGAGAAAACATACAAAAGTATTAGCAAGCCCTGAACTCCCAATGCAGAAATCACAGAGACAAATCACAAAATTTATAAATAATCAAAGTCCCACACAAATCCCAAAAGGAAACAAGAGTAAAAAGGATGAGAGAGAAGTCACCATCCAAAGAAATGACACATGAAGAGATTTGAGACATGACTGTGTTCAATGAGATGATTGCAGACATAACTAAAGAGATTAAAGCAGAACTCCAAAAACAATTCCAGGAAGATAAGCAGGAAATTATCAAGGAGTTCCTCAATTTTAAAAGAGAAATGGAGACAAAATAGACAAAGCTTATATTTCCTTAGATAGAAAGATGAATACCCCCAGAGCAGACATGATGGGCTCAGTGTCCACAATGAAAAAAAAAAGGGAAGCAATAAACAACAGATTGGCTGAGATGGAGAACAGGATATCAAGAATGGAGATAAAACACAAGAGCTGGAATAGAGAGTCATCAGTCTGGAGAAATCAGTCAGAATTCACCAAAGAGAAGTCCAAGAATTGGCAGACGAGGCCAAGAAATCTAATATTTGTATAATAGGAATTGATGAAGGGGAGGAGTTTCAAATGAAAGGAATGCAACACTGATTCACTAAGATTATAGCAGGGAACTTCCCTAACCTCAAAAGGAAAAATCTTGCTTACATTGTGGAAGCCTTCAGAATGCCCAATAAAGAGGACCCCAGAAGGAACTCTCCCAGACACATCATAGTAAAAACACTAGACCTGAATAGTAAAGAGCTGATCCATAATGATGCAAAAAAGAAAGAACTATACTAAAATGGAAAAAAATTAGAATCACTGCAGACCTCTCCACACAAGCCCTAAATGCAAGAAAAGCTTGGAAAAATAGCATTCATGCCCTGAAGACCAACAACTGCCGACCCAGACCTGATATATCCAGCAAAGGTAGCATTTACATCTGAGGGAGAAACAAGAATATTTCATTCCAAAGAGAA
Organism: Megascapheus bottae; assembly: GCF_031878675.1. Taxonomy (NCBI): domain Eukaryota; kingdom Metazoa; phylum Chordata; class Mammalia; order Rodentia; family Geomyidae; genus Megascapheus; species Megascapheus bottae. The sequence continues at coordinate 21,638,972 of NC_143525.1, forward strand.
GCTATGTGAACTTATGCCCACTAAACCAGAAATACAAAAAATATTAAATAACCAAGAACAAAAAGCAGAACAGCAAGAATTCCCATCAGGAAGCTATCACCTGTAAATCAGTAAGCACAAAGGGAAAAAAATGAAGAGTGAGAAACACAGAAGGAAAGATAAGTATTGACAAAGGACACTAATCCTTTCTCCATAACTTTCCTAAATGTGAACAGGCTGAACAATCCAATCAGAAGACACAGAACAGAAGATTGGCTTAAGAAAATGACCCATCAATTTGCTGTTCCCAAAAGACCAACATCACTGCCAAAGACAGAAACAAACTCAAGTGAAGGGATGGAAAAGAATTTTCTACTCCAACGCACTGTGCAAAAAAGGAGGAACAATCTTAATCTCTGATAAAATTAACTTCTTGGTAAAATCAGTACATAACAATAAAGATGGCCACTACATATTAGTAAAGGGATCAATTTATAACCAAAGTATTACAGTTATAAACATTTACTCCCTCAACATGGGAGCACCTAAGTATGTAAAGAAAATCTTAAAGATACAGAACAAGATAGACTCATAGTGAGAGGCTTCAATGTGCCACTCTTATCAAATGACAGATGACTTCAGCAAAAGACAAGCAAAGACACCTCTGAGTTAAATGACACCATAGCCCAGCTGGGTTTAACAGACATACAGTCTTTCACCCGATGGCAAAATACTATACATTTTTCTCAGCAGCACATGGAACATACTCCAGAATAGATCACACAGAAAACTTAAGCAGATACAAGAGGACTGACATAATCCCCTGCATTCTATCTGATCGCAGTAGAAACAGACTAGTTCTAAACAACATAGTGAAGGGTAAAAAATATTCATACACTTGGAAGCTGAATAACACACTTCTGAATAACTCCTGGCTTATAGAACAAATCAAGGGAGAAATTCAAAACTTTCTGGAATGTAATGACAATCAAGGCACATCACAAAGGAACTTACGGGACAAAGGAGCAAGAAAAAGTCAACTCTAAAACAACTAGAAGGACAGAAAAAATAAAATCAGAAATTTCAGAGATTGAAATAAGATCTACTATACATAAAATTACTAAATAAGAAAGTTGGTTCTTTGAAAGAGTCAACAAAATCGACAGACCCCTGGAAAGATTAATCAAAAAAAAAAAAGGAGACTGAAGACTCAAATAAACAAGATTAGAGATCCTCTGGGAACAAGTATGACCGATATTCAAGAAATTCAGTGCATTATGAATAGTACTTTCAGGGCCTATATTCAAAGAAACAGGAAAATTCAGTAGAAATTAATGATTTTTTAAATAAATATAGGTTACCCACTTTGAACTAAGAAGAGATAAATCAACTGAACAAACCAATTTCAAACAATGAGATAATGAAAGCAACCAGAGGCATGCCAACCAAAAGGAGCCCAGGTTCAGACCATTTAGCTACGGAATTCTACAAGACTTTTAAAGACGTATTAATACCTATACTCTTGAAAGTTCTGAGGAATAGAAGCAGAAGGAGCCATACCAAACTCACTTTATCAAGCTAATATCACACTGATCCCCAAACCAAGGAAAAAAAGAGAACTATAGACCTAATGAACACAGCCGCAAAGCTCCTCAAATACTAGCCAACAGAATCCAGAAACAAATTTAAAATATATATATATATATATATATATATATATATATATATACACTGTGATCAAGCAGGCTTCATCCCACAGACACAAGGCTGGTTTAACATTTGCAAATCAATTAATGTAACATATCATATCAATAGAGCTAAGGTTAAGAATTGTATAATAATATCTTTGGATTCTGAGAACGATTTATCAAAATACCACATCCATTCATGTTGAAAGCACTAGAAAAATTAGGAATAGGAGGTACATTCCTTAAAATAATTAAAGCCATATATCACAAACCTACAACAAGTATCATACTAAATGGAGAAAGACTGGAACTATTTACCTTAAAATCAGGAACTAGACAGGGATGCCCACTCTCTCCACTTCTCTTCAGTATAGTGCTGGAAACCTTAGCTAGAGCAATAAGGCAAGAGAAGGACATCAAAGGGTTCCACATAGGGAAAGAAGAAATTAAACTATCCCTATTCACAGATGACATGATCCTATTCCTGAATGACCCAATAAACTCTACTCCAAAACTCCTAGAACTAATAAACCACTTTATCAAAGTTGGAAGATACAAAAACAACCTTCAAAATTCAGTAGCTTTTCTATGAGCCAACAATATACAATAGAAGCAGAAATGAAGAAAGTGATCCCCTTTGCAATAGCCTCCAAAAGAATAAAATATTTAGGAATTAACTAAAAATGTAAAGGAATTATTTAATGGAAACTATAAAAGCCTAACAAAATAAATTAAAGAGGATATCAAGAAATGGAAAGACATCCCATGATCATAGATAGGGAGAACCAACATAGTGAAAATGGCTACACTGCCAAAATTGATACATTCTTTACTGAAATAAACGGTATAATCCAAAGGTTCATATGGAACAAGAAAAGACCTAGAATAGCCAAAACAGTTCTAGGCAAAAAGAGCATTGCAGGTGGTATTACAATACCAGACTTCAAACTCTACTATAGAGCCATAATAACAAAAACAGCATGGTACTGGCACAAAAATAGTCCAGAAGATCAATGGAACAGAATAGAGTCGATCCAAAAATAAAACCACATACTTATAGTCAACTTATATTCAACAAAAGAGCTGGGGATATACAGTGGAACAAATACAGCCTATTCAATTATTGGTGCTGGGAAAACTGTGCAGCCACATGCAGAAACTAAAAATTGATTCCAGACTATTGCCGTGCACAAGCATTAACTCAAAATGGATCACTATCAGACTTGAAACCAAGAAACTGTCACATGATAGAGTAGAAGAGACACTGGAACTCATAGGCACAGGAAAAAATTTCCTGAACAGAATCCCAGGGTCACAACAGATTGGAGAGAGACTCTACAAATGGGACTACCTAAAAATTAAAAAAAAAAAAAACATGCACAGATAAAAGCATAAAAGCATAGTTACCAAAGTAGAAAGACAGCCAACCAACTGAGAAAAGATATTTAACAATAGTACATCAGACAAATGCTTACTATCCAATATCTATAGGGAATTCAGAAACTAATACCCCCCCAAAAAAAAACAGTCACTAAATGGACAAGGGAACTGAAGACAGATGTATAAAAGAAGAGGTTAAAATGACAAAAAAAACATATAAGAAAATGCTCATCATCCATGGTCATAAAGGAAACGCAAATAAAAACAACCCTAAGATACTACCTTACCCCAATCAGAATGGCCAATATTCTGAACTCAGACAATGACAAATGCTGGTGGGGTTGTGGAGAAAGAGGAACCCTACTGCTGGTGTATACATTTTTAAAAAACTTTTAAATGTTATCTCTGTCTCACATGCAAACATATGATAAAGGCAACCATTTCTTCCTTTAAGAGATGATTCCTATCTGCTTGATTCTGTCCATCTATAAAATGAATACTGATTAAATATGTTCAAGATAAATTAAGTACTCATTATCCTGTACTCAGGGGAAAACCACACAAAGAGGATTAGCGAGGTTCCCCTGGTTGTCAGGTTCTATTGTCACAAGAAATTCTTTTCATGTCTCTATTCCTGAGTTGATTTTTGTCAGGTGAATCTGAGTCACTTTTGTTCATGTCAAAGTCAGGGCTGAGTCCTTGAATTCTGCTTCATTGCATTCTCATCTGTAATGTAGCACCAGGTTGTCTTCCTTCTGGATAATTTCCAGGAAACTCTGGTTATTAAATGATACAGACAGTAAAATAATAGCTAGATGAAAATTTCAAAAAAGTTTAATCCTATGAAAATAAGCCAAAAGCCTAGAAAATTATCAGTAATCCACAGCTCTTTCTTTCTTTCATTTCTATCCTAAAGGAAATATTGTAACTTCATGTTGCTTACTATTTTATATTGTTTCCTAAGTTCATGTCAGTGCAAGTATAATATACATACATATTATTGTGAGCGTGTGGTATCTTTTGCTGGGTAGTATCTCTGTGAAATTCATGTACGTTGCTGTCAATGGCATTAATTTAAAGTTCATCCCTTGTGTATGTTATTTCATGGTTTTAGTAATAACTTGCAGGTCAGTTTGCAGTTTCAAAGTCCTCTGTTAAGTCCCTTGTAAATGACTCTATCTTCACTTTCCTGTTCTTACATATTTTACTGTATATGAGTGCTCATTGCCTTAGCATAATTATTGCCTTGAGTTCCAACAAAATTATTATTTTGCAAGATGTTTGTTTTTAGGATTTTGTATATTTAACCTTGGACAACACATGCACATACTTACATATACAAATCACTTGTGCTTCTAACTAGGCCAATATTTATATGGAATACAATTAGAAGAGCTAGCTAAACCAAAAAGTAGTTATTTTTTAAGGAATCAGGGGACAGAAAATGCAAAGATTAAGGTGACCAAAGTGTTCAGAAGGCCGGATACAAATGGCTCACGCCTATAATCCTAGCTACTCAGGAGGCTGAGATTTGAAGAGCATAGTTTCCATTTCCAGCCCAGGCAGAAAAGTCCATGAGATGCTTATCTCAAATAGATTATGCAGAAAAAGCCAGAAGTGGCACTGTGGATCAAGTGGGAGTGCACTATCCTTGACCATGCCCAGGCCCTGAGTTCAAGCCGCAGTCCAAAACACACACATACCTACACAACCACCAAGTCACAAGCAGTTAGAAATTACTAGTCTTGTGTAACAAGAGTATGTAACTAATATCTACATATACTATATACCAATATATACTATGCACATGATACATATGTACATGTAAATCTAGGTATGTACACAGATATATACCTATATATTCATAGGTAAGTTTATATGTGTGAATGTATATATGTAAAATGTGTGCCTCCCTATATGTATACATCCATATAATATATTATATACATGTATATATATATATTTATATACATGGCTGATTCAACTTTCCAGGTTAGTATATAAGGACATAAAATACTACATGAGCATAGGTACAACATCACTGAAGTTTAATAAATTAATGAGGGGAAATGGTTGCATAAGCATTATTAATAGAGAATAGTATTCTTTTTATTTTATTTTGTTTCTTTAAAATATTGGTAAGTTGTGTGAGAAATCGTATAGTAACATTGTTCCAGTGAAATAAAAAAATCTTTTATTTGAAATATCTCAATATCTTTAATGTGAAATGAATTGGAGTAGGGTGTCTTAACATTTTATCTATCTGAAATTTCTTAAGGTAAACAGATTCTTGGGGATTATTTTCTCACCCACTCTTCATTTTCTTCTTGAGGTATCTAGAGATACAGAGACTTGCTCAGAGCTCCAAACCCGATTATGTCTGGATTTTCTACCTTATTCTATTTATGAAGTCTTCTTACGTTATGACCCACTTATTGGGAGAAAAGATGTAAATCTTTTTGCATTTAGTTCCTTTTATTTCTAAACAAAATATTTAGTTCAAAATATGAAAGGGGACATCTTAGGAAACATTTTCCTGATATTCATTTTGAGTTTTCCCTAAATTTACTTTGAAACTAAATTTATTACATTATTAGTAGTCGGGTCTTAGACTCTCTTGACTCAGTTCATGCTCCATCCCATGGAACTTCTGCATCCTTACCCAGGACGTGTTAGAAGTCCACTTCAGTGTTTTGCTGTATTTATTCACATACAATTTGAGACAATCTAGACTTTATCGAATGGATTGTGAATTGCACCCCCTCCTAAAAATAAAGCAAAAATACGAATCCTGACATCCTAAGCCTTACAAGCTATAAAATGTGTGCAAATTATCTCATTTTGGGCCGGGAGTTTGGCCTAGTGGTTAAAGTGCTTGCCTAGCATCCATGAAGACCCGGGTTCGATTCCTCGGTACCACATACATAGAAAAAAGCCGGAAGTGGTGCTGAGACTCAAGTGGTAGAGCTCTAGCCTTGAGAAAGTCCAAGGACAGTGCTCAGGGCGTGAGCTCAAGCCCAGGACTGGCAAAAAAAATAAAAATAAAAATAAATTATCTCATCTTTCCCAGTCTGTTTCCTTATAGCGAAATTTACAATAATAAATAGCACCTGCTTAGTTGAATCTTAGTTGAATGGTAACATTCTACGATTGTCAAATATTTTACGATACAAGTATATTACTATTTAGTCACTAGTGTATAAATCACTAGTCTCACTCTGTAACCAGAGTCATGGTAAACTAAAATTATTAAAGTAAGACAATTGAAATAGAAGTCATCAACTATAATCCACGAACCATACTTTACCCACCAGTTATTTTTGTAAGTGAAGTTTTATTAGAATCAGGCATGTCTGTTCACTTACATTATTTAATATGGCAAATACAGTCAAGTACGTATGACTGAGACTGGATAGTTCACAAAACCTAAAATATTTTTCACAAAATAATATACTGACTCATGATCTATTGAGTAAGTCATTTAATGGTCCATGTTAACTATTGCTGTAAATAAGCTCGTGTTACAGGGTAGTCACCATTTCATTATTCATCCTAAATGACTACTGAGAAGTTTAATTGCTATTTAGGAAAAGCACTGCATTCGTGCCAACTTTTATGAATTCTCCATTTAAAAGCACGCTTATTCTCCTACATAACACTCTATTAGTTTGTACACTTCTCTTTCTGTGGATGAAAACAAATTTCTGGTATATTATTTTATAATTTAAAACTAGCAATTTTGTGCAGCTGGAATGAAGATACTTTGCATTTGAATCCATGATTTACAGAGACTATTATTGAGAGCTACAAAGGCTAGTTGGAGCTGTTGGATATAATATGAATTTCTTTCCTAATGATCCCCCTAATTCAACAAGATTATTTCATGCTGAATAAAACGATTAAAAAGGAAGCCAGACATTTTATTTGTCTTGCTGTATTTAAGCACATTAAGTATAGAACTGTTGTTTCATTTACATTAATCAATGTAAAGGATTGCAGAGAAAATAGAAACTTTGAATAGACAGAGGCAACTGGAGGCAACTGCTGTCTATAGTAAGAAAACCATGTTTTCTTTTTGTACTGATTTTACTTATATCTAGAAAGAAAGAGTTAGTTGGAAGATGAATCCTGGACAAAGCTTGCTTACCCAGAAAACTATAGGAAGCCATTGCTTTTTTGTGTGTGTGCCATTTTGGAAACCAGCTTTTAAAATGGTTCCCATGCAAGATTGGATCATATTCAATATGGAGTTATTGTTATAAAATGAGCATTCATAATTAAGTACAGATGTCACTAGATATCTGTAAATACATGCTAAAGGAGCCCTCTTACTTTTTCTTTCCCAATCTAGCATTGTATTATATAAGCATTCTCATTATGCCAAGCCAGGACTCAGTAAGTAATAGTTTATTAAATACAAATTAAATATCTTACATTATCTTACAAAGATTTCTGTCTACATGAGATGGAATTTCAGTGACTACAGAAATTCGTAAGGATTAGAACAGAATCAAACCACCAGCATACTATGGAACAGGAACCTTCCAGGAGAGGTCTTATTACCCATAAGATAATGAGGCAGGCAGGCATGGATAGAACCCCTGATTCTCACTGTGGATGGAAAACAGTATATTTAAAATAATGCAGGGCAGGAAGCGTGACTCAACTACTTTTGTACCATACTAGTAAATGTGAGACTGAGTTCAATCCCCACTATCAGAAAAAAAGAAATAAAAAAATAAATTTTAGCTATGAACTAGACTAGTGACATACTTACAATGTTAGCCATTCTGGAGCCTGAGATTTGGAAGATTACAGTGCAAAGCTACCCCAGGCAAAAAAAAGTCTGTGAGACTCTAATCTCCAAAAATCCCTCAACATGCTATACTGGAGGCTATGACTTAAGTGGTCATATGCCAGCTATGAGGAAAAAACAATCCAACTGAGAGTTCAAAGCCAGAAGCTAACATCTATATAAAAGCATAATACAGATAAAACATTAGTGAAAACTGGTGAATAATGAGGAATGCTAACATAAATTTGGATATAATGAGTAAGGACACTTATCTCCTCTGAAAGTGGAGATGGCTTATGTGATAGACTGCTAACTTTAATACCTTCACACACACACACACACACGATGTTGAAGCAGATCTAGAGGGGTTTTTTTCCAATAAAATCAAATTTTGGTCACTTAGTCTATCTTTAGAGTTTTCTGCAGATATGAGTAAATATCTCCTTATTTATAAAGTTACTTGGAGTTAAGAATATTAACACATGCAACAAAAATACAGCATAAAACTGCAATGCATTGTCGAATAAATGACCTGACAAGAACAGCTAAATATGGATTACATTTTTCAATATATATCATTTATTATTATTATTATTATTATTATTACCATTAAGTAGTCCAAAAGAGGTTTCAATTCAACATGCCAGTTTGTGAGTACAAGAGATCTGGAGCAATGACCTCCTTCCATCTTTCTTTCCTACCACTCTCAACCCCTCAATTTGCCTGGTTCCATTCCCACATGTGTATATTGAATATTACGACTCATTCATCCACCCTTCCTCTTTCCATTCAACTGTTCCCCTCACTTGATCTTACTTCCTTAACAATGCATCATCTTTCATCATCCTGGTATTGTTTTGTTGAGTTGTTAGGTCTTCAAAGGAGTTATCCCACTGGAATCGTCTTGGGCATATACCATACTGAGTCCATACATTTGTGTAGATATACACCTGACCATGTTTAACAATATAAAGTTATACTAAAGAGTTAACTGCCACATAGGGGAGAAAACATGTGTCCTTTTTGCCCATTTACTTTAGCAGAAAGACCAGTTTCAGCTTGCAGGAATTGAAAAAGAAATCTTTATCAGAACTGAGCTCAAGTCAATGTTCTTTAAGACAGCAAAACATTTCTCAACACCTTGAGTCTACTAATGTGTCCCACTCATAGTCCTCATTTTTTATCTCTAAAGATGGATGGGCATTTCCTCGCGCTTATCATTTATTTTCTACCTATTCAGGGCCGCCTCCCTCATAGGCGCCAACTGTCATTTTGCTCGCATTTACTTTCTACCGGGGGTAGCTTTTTTTTTTAAACAGTTTCTCTATTTTTTACATGGACGTGAACAAATATTTCTTAAATTTCAGTATGAAGATACATCACTATTGTACATGTAAAGATAAATACTGTTAGATTGCAACAGGAAAGTAAATGTAGTTATAACCAAGAGAGGTTTGGAAAGTTCTAGATGAGTCCTTATGTCTCTAAAAAATGTTCTACTGTAGTGATAGGCTATGCCTGGCCTGATGGCCTTTCATCCTCACGCTTTCAAAGTGTTTACCTTGGAGATCAATATGGATTTTGGGGGGCGGGGGCTGGGGAAGATCTGTTTGTCTGCATATACATTCCAGTCCCCCCCTTGGTTTCAATCTCTGCCATGTTTCTCTCTGCTCCCCAACTAAGGTATACCACAACCAGTGACTGACAAATTTTTATCTTCAAAAGAAGCAGAAGCATTTTTTTCCCTTGAACAAATACAACTCTTTCATTTATTTTCTCATTTGTACATGTCCTGTATCCCCTCCTTGCTTTTCAAATCTTCATTCTCCCAGACTCATCTTGAAAAGAAATAAGCATCTCCACTGTGGAAGCATCTTCAAGTTTTGAGCACCGACTGCATTTGCCAACGAGGCACTGAAAACAAAACAAGCCTCTCGAACTGGAAGGGTATTTTATAATCACAAATTTGCTGATTCCCATCATCCTCAAGGGACAAGAGCACATATTATTATTCCATTAAGGAAATGAAGACTCTGCGCCAAGCAATCCTCTCTTTAGCTCCCTCCTCTGATTCCCATGTTCTAAAACGTTCTCTGCATAAATAGTTCTCAAACCTTATTAGCCATAACTTTGTGATTTACTGAAGATTCTCAGTGGCCGTTCCAGACATAACCTACCATAACTAATCCATACACCTATTGTTTAGACCCCTAACTTTTATTTTTTGAGTTACACATTATAGGTTTGTCTCATGCATGGGAAGAAAAGGACATGGTATGAAAAAGGGCTAAACACGACTATTCTATTAAAAGTTTCTCCATGAATACAGTATGTACTCGGGATTTTTTTCCTTAGAAACTACCCAAATCAACAGGAAAAAAATTGAGAATAAACAAAACCAGCAAAATTTATTTTAGCAGAACATTATTTACCAGTGGATACGATACAAAAGAGAATTTTTGCATGTTTCTATCATTACTCTTTTGTGAGATTATAAATTAAGATTATTACAAATTAAATACATTTCACAAATAGATTAACATAAATTTTTCTAAAAACATATACAATTTATTTTTTGCCAGTCCTAGAGCTTGAACTCAGGGTCTGGGCACTGTCCTTGGGTTTTCTCAAGGCTAGAGCTCTACTCTTCTGAGTTACAGCAGCACTTCCAGATTTTTTTGTTTGTATGTAGTACTGAAGAATCAAACCCAGGCCTTTGCACATGCTAGGGGAGCACTTTACCATTAGGCAGCACTCCAAACCCAACACGGGAAAATTCTTATTTCTCCCTTCAACTGGTTCTCCATTTTATTCCTCTCTGTACAAATTGAAGCTTGATTTGTTTATACAATGCAAGGGAATCATTCCAAAAATCATCTAAAATGCTTTTTTTAAAAAAAAATCACTTCATACTAATGATTCTTCTTAAAATAAGTGGTAACTTGAAACAAATGATGCAGTTAGTGCAGGAAGCATTCTTTCTTCATATATTTTTTATTATAATTAATAGAAGAGTTACATTATATTCATCAGATAGAAGGTGCATTACTTCACATACATTGATACCCTTTCTCATGTCTTGGTCCCCATTTCCCTGTCCCCATCCCCGACTCTCATCCTGTTTTCCCGGCTTCCCTATTCTATTTCAACTAACCAAATAAACATACAATATATCAGGGAACAAGGTAAAATACTGTAACAATATGAGATAACCAAGGGAAAGCAAAAGGACATTAAGGACAGCAATCACTCATTATATGGCTTTTGTTTCTATATCCTGGAGGTCCTTTCATTTATCAGCATTCTATATGGCCTTATGTATCTAGGTTTTGTTCTATTGTAAATCTCTGCTAGGAGAGCCCAAGGTTTCTACTGATTATGACAAATGAGGAAAACCATTGAGCCTATGTTCCCTTGAGTCTGGCTTACTTCACTTAATATGATTTAGTCTAAGTCTTTCAATTTCCTTTCAAATGGGGCAATGTCATTCTTTCTGACATCAGCATAGAATTCCATTGTGTATAAATACCACATCTTGTTGATCCACTCATCAACTGAGGGACATCTAGGTTGGTTCCATATCTTTGCTATGGTAAATAGTGCTGCAATGAACATCATTGTGCTAGTGGTTTTAGTATGTCCTTGTTTTTGGATGGTTGGGTAAATGCCAAGTAGTGGAATTGCTGGGTCATAGGGGAGCTCTATGTTTAGTCTTTTGAGGAACTGCCACACTGCTTTCCATAGTGGTTGAACAAGTTTGCACTCCCACCAACAGTGTAGTAGTGATCCCTACTGGCCACATCCCCTCCAGCATCTGTTGTTATTAGATTTCTTGATCCTGGCCATTCTAACCAGAGTGAGGTGGAATCTTAGCCTTGTTTTGATTTGCATTTCTTTTATGGCCAGAGATGACGAGCATTTCATGTGTCTATAGGACATTTTTATTTCTTCTTCAGAGAAGACTCTCTTTAAGACTTGGCCCATCTTTTAATGGGCTGGTTGTTTCTTTGGAGATTAGTTTTGGAGTGATTCAATTTTTTGAGCTGTTGATATATTTTAGATTTGAGGCCTTTGTCTGTTGTATGGTTAGTGAAGACATTCTCCCACTCTGTGGGCTTTCTAGTTAATTTGCTACCTATGTCCTTTGTCATACAGAAGCTCTGCAGTTTAATGCACTCCCGCTTATCCAGCCTTTCTCTGATTTGTTGTGTTTCTTGGTCCTTATTAAGAAAGTTTCGACCTGTGTCAAGGAGACCTAGTGTATCTCCTATTCCTTCTTGTAAAGTTTTCAGTGTATCTGCTTTTACCTCAAAGTCTTTAATCCCTTTGGAGTTAATCCTGATTCAGGGTGACAAAGAAGGATACAACTTTAGTTTTCTGCAGATGCTTAACCAGTTCTGCCAGCACCACTTGTTGAAGAGGCTGTCTTTCTTCCATTTTATTTTTTTGGCTCTCTTATCAAAGATTAGGTGGCCATATGTCTGTGGGTTAATATCTGGGTCCTCAGTTCTATTCCATTGGTCTTCAGGCCTGTTCATGTGCCAGTACCAAGCTGTTTTGGTCACTATATCTCTGTAGTAGAGTCTAAAGTTTGGTACTGAAATTCCTCCTGTGCTGTTCTTTCTGCTAAGAATTGTTTTTACTATACGGGGTCTTTTATTATTCCATATAAAATTTTGGATTGCCTCTTCTATTTCTATAAAGAATGACACTGGCATATTGATGGGTATTGCTTTGAATGTGTAGATAGCCCTTGGCAAGATTGCCATTTTCCTGATGTTAATTCTTCCAATCCAGGAGCATGAGAAGTTTTTCCATTTCCTCAGTTCTGCTTTAATTTCCTTTTTCAGGGTTTTAAAGTTTTCATCAAAAGGTCCTTTACATTCTTAGTTAATTCCTAGGTACTTTATTTTCTTAGAGGCTATTGCAAAAGGAGTTGCTTTCCTGATTGTTGCTTCATTGTTCTCATTGTTGGCATAGAGGAAGGCAGTTGATTTTTGAGGTTTAATTTTATACCCTGCTACCCTGCCAAAGTTTTGAATCAGCTCAAGCAGCTTGGAAGTGGAGTTTATAGGGTTCTTTAAATACAGAATCATGTCATCTGTAGGAAGCATTCTTAAGTTCTTTCCTTAATGGATATAAATCACATAGCATCATTACCCACACCAGGAAATTAATATTGACACAATACTGTAAACTTTTTTTTTTTTTTTGCATTTCTCTGGTTTGCCACAGCAACCCTTTTCCTTTAGGAGCATAAACTCTAGACTTGCACATTGAACTTGGTCATGACTTGTCTTGATCTTCAACATGTGGCTGCTAGCTCTTCAGGCTTTCTTTGTTTCCCATGAAATTGATATGATCAATGGAAATGTTTTTGTAAATTTGGGAGGTTAATTTGGGCCTTCCTGATTTGTGCCTGTATTTAGGTTGCGTTTTGTTTGGTAAGACTGCTGTGGCTGACAGCCACTTCTTCCCCGAGGCCCACCTGGTAAAGATGGTGCTTGTTAGATACCTCTGTCAGGAAATTAGCCTTTGTCCTTTTGGAGGAGATAGTTTTTCAAACTATGCCACTTTTCTGTAAATATTTTGCTCATCTCCCACAATCATTTTATCTTCACATCCACTCAGGCATTTATCTATCTATCTGCCTGCCTGCCTGTCTGTCTGTCTGTCTGTCTGTCTGTCTGCCTGTCTAATTTTCATCTGTCCAGTAATGTATTTTTATTTATATTATCAACCATTTACTTAATGTATGATTCATAATATCTATCCATATCTATTTTATAACTAAAAATGTATACATATGAATTTTAGAGTAGTTACATAATAATCGTTAACAATTGGTACCACTATGCCTGCCAATGATGATTGTGTATGTATCTCACCATGTTAATATTTGCTACTTGGAAATCTTCCTGAAAGAAGCCTATGCCTTGTCTTCCATTCATAATTTGTTTCCTCGTTTATTGGTTGTAGCTATGAACTCAATATATCTATCTTAATGTATGGGTTATAATTCTCAGTGATAGTTATTTGTTTTATTGATGAACTATCCCACCTTTGATCACTGAGAACTTCTCTTCTCAAGCATGTCATTATTTCAATGGTTCCAATTCTTTTCTGAACATTTATTTTCTGGCAACACAAAATAATTCATATTCAAATTGATTTTCCATTCCCTAGCCCAGGATTTTTTTTCAGAAAGAACTATCTCCTGTTACTGGAAAATGGTCATTTGAAGCTAGTATCTTGGCAGGAGATATGTTCACAGCTCCCTGCAGTTAGTGACTCCTAAGTCTTCTTAGGGAAGGTGTGTCACAAATTATATGTGGACCAACTTTCCCATACATGTTGTCTTCTCCTTCGCGTGAATAGTAACATTCTACTTTTCTCACACGTAGTCTCCTATTAAGCTATGAACATGTAACTGGAACTTAAGTTAGTTTAGTACTTAGAGAAAAATTCAACTAACTAATTCAACTGAAATCCAATTAACTAGTAAAACACTTATTTTAGTACCTCATTTAGGTGCCATATTGGAAGCTGGAGCTTCTGCCTATCTAGACCTTAATTTTTAAAAATTCCCTAAAAATAGTAAAGTGACAACAATCCTTAAGATTAACAGGTTGCCTTAATGACAGATTAATGTTAGATGCGGCATAAACAACGTCTTCTTGAACTATGCTAAGTAGTTCAAAGAGAAAACATCAAAGAATATATATATATATATATATATATATATCCCAATTCTGGAGGACAGTTTTGAAAAAAATTGTCAAGGATTTGTTCTTTAATCTATTATTGATTCTATCATTGCTATTCAGGATGAAGAACTGGAGAAACACTAAATATCAAATAAAGTTGTAACTCAAATATACTACAGCACAGAAATGCAGAGAGCTATGAGCAAAACAGGAAAGAAGAAGGCCTCAAAAAATACATGGCAAATATTATTAAATGTAGTTGAAGCAAAAGGTGCTGTGTACAAAGCATCATAATTGAATATTTCAATGTGCTTCTGTAAATATGCAAATGAGTACCTTTAATGATATCGGGTAAATATATAACAAAAATTAACAACACGGTGGTAGGGATCCTAGTAAAATATCTACATCATTTGTTGTTGTTATTGGTGGTTGTGGTGATGGGACTTGAACTCTGGGCCTGGGCACTGTCCAGAGCTCTTCAGCTCAAGGCTACTGCCTATCCGGTAAGCCTCGGCATCACTTCCAATTTTCTGGTGGTTAATTGGAAATAAGAGTCTCACAGACTTTTATGCCTGGCCTGGCTTTGAACTGTGATCCTCAGATCTCAACTGCCTGAGTAGCTAGGCTTATAGGTGTGAGCCACTGGCTCCCAACTATATCTATATTTCTAACTAGACTTTTGTATGATAGGTATCACTTTATAAAATACAACACATTTCACTTCCAAATGTGTTGTTTTGATTGGATGTTTGTTACCACATCATCATTTTGGCCTCCTATATAAAATAAGCACTAGGCTCTGGCTCTTACTCAGAATTAACTTACAATTCATAAATGGAATCTTCGTCTATTTCTACTTTGCTAAATGTTTCTAGATTAGCATGTGCTGGATGTTATCCAATGCTTTTTCCACATCCATTCATGTTTTTCCATGTATTTTCTTCATACATTAATGGGAAAAAATTACACTAATTTATTTCCATTTATTCCTCTTAGGAGTATCTGATCTAAAGTATGTTTTTCTTTTCTTAGAAAAAAGCCCAGGCATGTAACTTCTAAGATTTATCAATTTGGGACTGAATCTGAATTTACTACTTCTCTGATGGTCTCATGCTCTCATTAAAACAAGTCCAAAGTGAATGTATTATCCTGAACTATGTTCTAAAAGTCACTGATTTTATGGGTCTGCCTACTGAGGTCTGCAAGCTTCAGAGTTTGCAAACACTGCTTTGCCTCCAGCAGGGAATCACTCTCTAGCTTGCTAGCTATAGATTTTCATAAGTTCTATGGAAAATCCTTATTTTTAGGGATTTTTTTGCTGAATATTTACGAAATGTATTTGAGCCTGGGATATTTTTCTCAGTAAACATTTATTTGTAATTCATGGAGCTATTAACACATTTGGAAATTTTTTTTTGCAGTCTCTTATCGTATTCCAAAGTGTAAACTAAAAATACACAAAATACATATTTTCCATTATAATTTCTGTATAAACATAATCTCAACCCTGTAAACAAGCATGAAAATGATCCTTGAAGATGAAATGCATTACTGATATCTATATTTTAATAATAATTCAATGTCAAGGTATAAGCAAGGGTTCCTTCATCTTTTATTTTTTATAGGAACACATTTTTTCTACCTCTACAATATAAGTTAAAAGTAAGCCACAACAACCCTTTATAGTAGGGGAAAAGAGATAATTCATGATTGAAAGGATGAATTTTGAATTGGAAGGGATAATTGCATTTTTCATTCGTCTACTGAAAAAGACTTGATATTAAATGGAGTGTACCCAAACTTCATTTACCTGAAGTATGATAAATTCTAAAGTTTGAATAGCTTGATGAATTCAAGGAATTTGGGGGAAATTAACTTTTGCAATAATCTGTGAGAGAGAATGTATAAAACAAATTAAAAGCAGGGAAGGGAAAGTTCTGTAGATGCCATCACTTATTTCCTTATTGTGACTATTTAAATTTCTAATTAAAAATCTCTTATCGACCTGCCAAAGCATTTGCAAACTTGGCAGAATGCTGGGTCAAAGTAACTTTTATGTCACACCTATTCTGTGTGCTTGGGCAGATAAGATGTATTGAAAATGCACCTTCTTTTATTATTAAGTCCTGGGGCTTACACTAAGGGCCGGAGCACTGTCCTTGAGCATTCTCAAGGCTGGAGCTCTAGCACTGGAGCCACAGCACCATTTCTGGCTTTTTCTATGTATGTGGTACCAAGGAATTGAACCCAGGTCTTCATGCGTGATAGGCAAGCACTCTTACCACTAGGCCAAACTCCCGGTCCTGAAAAGCCCTTCTTTATTAAGGACAGGATACTTCCTTCATTTCTATATATATGTGCTCACTCAGAGTTCTTTTTCTGTACTAGATATTTTTTTGTCATCTCTCTTCTGAGTCCGGATAAAAGATGTGGGTGATTTCTGAGACTCCAGTCAGGCAGCAGATAGACAAAGAAGCAAATATCAAAGGGTTAATCCCCTTGTCCAGTAAGAAGAGGAGAGGACTGAGATAAAAAAAGACCTCTAAGGATGATGGTGGCATGTCAGCTACATTGCATGCCTCATGACAGCCCTTCAATCATCTCATTATGTGGCTGAGAATGATTACTCATCCAAGAAATGACGGGCTGCTTGGGATGTGAACACAAGTGGATCTTGCTTTGGCTCATTATGACTTGTATGTGTGTGTGTGTGTGTGTGTGTATGTGTGTGTGAATGTCACACTATTGAGGGGTATGTCTTAACGTTTCCAAAATGTAAATTCCCCAAAGAATATTTGAGGTCCTTTCTGCTCCCATTACAGAGGAGGAAAATAATGAGGATAAATGTTAAAAGGCTGAATCTTTGAATATCCATCTTTGAGACAGGGAAGGTAGTTCAAAGACCTCAGTTTCATTCTCAACAATTTAATTACTTCATCAGCAACTTGTTTTTTTTTTTAAATATATTTGGCCTTTTCTATTCTTTATGTTAAAAGTCTTTCAGCGGTACATACTTTTGTGTCAGTATAGGGGCTTGAGCTCTCCCTTGGCTTCTTTGTTCCTGGCTGTCCCTCTACCAGTTAATCCTCACTTCGACTTTGGCTTTTTGCTGGTGAACTGGAGATAGTCCTACAGACTTTTCTGCCTCAGCTAGTTTCAAAATCTTAACTCAGATTTCAGGCTCCTGAAAAACTGCAAGCATACTCCATCCAAGCCCAGCTCTTTATTCATTTTAATAACAGGGTTTGACATTTTATTATTTTTAACCTCTTTTCCTACAATCCCCCTTGCAAGTAGTCAATTCTGTTGGAGACTGATGGTTCACTCAGACAGAAAGCACCTCTTAGCCTCTGAGACCCTCTGGATGAAGGGTGAGGGAGCCTCAAGTTCATGTTTGAAGAAACATGATGTAGCTACAGCTAGCCTCATCCAGTGTTCCCTTGTCCTTTCTTATGTATTGTTTATGGAAAATCAGTGAAAATCAGGATGCTTGACATAACTAGAGCACTAGAATGGTTAGAATAATGAATAGTAAGATGGTGCCAGGCAACTCACAAGAGCACAATTAATGTAACTCGAATATTTCAGTGAGGTTTGCAGGAGAACTGTGGACATAAAAATACCTCTGCGCCCTTTTCTCCTTTACTGCCACTATTAAGAGTGCATGTGAATTCCATACTATGATGCCACTATACTCATTCTCTTTGTGCTTGCAAAATGTTAGGATAAATGTTGATATTTGCTTATGAGTTTGCTAGTGTAGCCAGGCAAATATATACATGTTAATTCATTAAAACAACAACCATAAAACAACAACCAGTCTAAGGAGCACAAGAGTTTATTGTGCTGTCATATGCCTTTGTTTCAGGGAGAATATAATGCACTTTGTTGTGCAATGAATAGATGGATGATAATGCGTTACTCAGTGGGATGCTGTTTCTAAATCTGTTTTATCGCTGTAGTGAGGATGTTCTTTATGCCTCAGGTTGCTGGTTGATCCAAACTAGATGCCTGGACAAAAAACAGGCTTGTCCCACAGGACAGCTTAGAATAATTTTGAGATCTTACATGGAAATGCATTACTACATATCACTCAACTGAAGTGAAAGAAAAACAATGGAGAAAATGACCAAATAAAAAGTTGATCATTTTTCCACTCTCTGAGGAAAAAAATTTCTCCTTTTGTTCAAAAGTTCAGGAATTTTACCAGGCCCAATTTTACCAGTGATCCATGCATGTAATCACCTGTAACCAAAGCTGTCCAGGAGGCTGTGATCTGGGTATTAAAGTTCAAAGCCAGCCTGGGAAGGAAAGTCCATGAGACTCTTATCTTCAATTGACCACCAAAAAGCAGGAACTTTGGAGATAGGCTCAAGTATTGGTAGGTAGAGCCTTAGCTTTGAGTAGGAAAGTTAAGGGACAGCACCCACCACTTGAGTTAAAGCCCTAAGAAAATCACATACCCACATACATTAAAAAAATGTTCAGAGTTTTCAAATCTGCAAATTAATATGCTGTAGTAATTGCTATTACCAATTTTAAATTGGGAAAACAAGGTGTAAAGCAGTTTAACATGACCTATTCAGTCTCCCATGGCCAAAAGGAAGATGAGTTTGAAGTAAGAAACCACACAGTGTGGGTTTGTGAAGTATGCGTGTAGAAATGATTATTTCAACAGAAATCTTGCTGTTTTGTTTTCTCATTGTCCATATTATGTTGTAATGAAAGATAGACTGGGTAGTGTGTAATCAGGAGAGATCTTTATGGTTCGCTGTTGTGGAGTCTGACAAATGGAATAGGGCGTGTGGTACTGTGGTCTGGTGAGGCTCTTTATTCCATTCTCATTCCATGGTTGAAGGTGGGTGAGCAAAAGTGAGGGATGAAAGCAGCTGAGAAAAAGGGATGAGCTGTTCTTGTAACAACCCACTTTCGTGATAATTAACTCATTTCAGCAATAATAGTATTGAAACATTCATGTGATTCATGAAATCAGAACTATCATGATTTCAGAGTCTCTTATTAAGCCCTACTTGTCAAAATTGATCCATTAGGGATTCCATTTCCAATCCAGGAACTTTGGGAGACTTATTCCATCCATAGCATGGCCAAATGAAGCTGTCTTTAAGATTATGTCTTCAAAAAATATGGGTATTCTTAGGAAAGAATTTTCTTGTCTAACCATAGCTAAGGTAGGAAGAGAAGTGTGCAGAACTAAAATCATGTAAGAAACATCTCCTCAAAAACCATATGTTGTCCAGGCCGGGAGTTTGGCCTAGTGGTAGCGTGCTTGCCAGGCATGCACGAAGTCCTGGGTTCGATTCCTCGGTACCACATACATAGAAAAAAGCCAAAAATGATGCTGAGGCTCAAGTGATCGAGCTCTAGCCTTGAGAAAGTCCAAGGACAGTGCTCAGGCCCTGAGTTTAAGCCCAGGACTTGCAAAAAAAAACCCAAACAAACAACAACAACAACAACAACAACAAAACCCTATAGGTTATCTTTGTAGAGGTGAATGGGGTAGGATAAGGGACAAAGCAACAAATCAAACATTTATTTCAGCTGAGTTCCCTTCCTTGGAATAAGGGCTGGAAAAAAATATTGCCATTAAAACATGCTAAGTGTTTTCCTTATTTGGTACTGGTGAACAAATTAGACCTGAATTTTTAACACCATTTCCAAGCAAAAGCCTCAAATAATTGGAAACACTAATAATTAGTGTCAGAGTTGTCCTTCAGAATTAAAGTGATTTGCTGCATAGGAACATTAATCATTTTTTCACAATTGAAACATGACTATTCAATTATTCAGCTTTTAAGTGTGTGTGTGCATGTGTGTGTAAGGTTGAAGTAATAAAATATTTGATCAAAAATGATAATTAGGTTAACATATGACAACCAGACCTATGCATACATTAACAAAAAGAGGGATAAGATGTTTGGACTATATGTTCTACTTTCAGTGTCCCTGAGAAACAAGTAATGGGATGGAAATATTTGCTTGTGCATTTACATTATGCCTTTTGGGCTGGTCACTTATTGAATATGGATATTCAAAAACTTGAAGAAAAAATTAAAAGAGGGAATTACTGAAATATTTTTTATAGGCTCTATTATGTTCCTTAAAATTCCAGCACTGTACATACATAGACAATAGAGATCTGGAATATATTTACAGTGGTCCAAATAGCATACTTTGCAAGGAGTTTCTAGTTCATAGTTATACCTATCTTCTGTAAGGTCCCAAGGATTTGCATGAGGGCTGCCTTCTGCATCTTTCTTTTCCCCTTTATTCCTAATCCTAAACCAACAGGGACAAGCTGACATTTTTGTTATTGACAAGCTGCAGGTTTCCACATCTGAAGCACTGAACTTGTAACATAACAGAGTCCCGTAGATAGCGACTCTTGGTGCTACAGGATCAACTGGGTGGTTGGCTTCTGCTGAGATTCAGGTCAGGCTTCTATGACTTCACCGTGGTGTGCATCCCAGCCTGCAGACTCTTGCCTGTGTTTCAATCACTGGGTATCTTCAGAAGATATCGTTGCTCAAGGCTGAGATATTGGATGAAGACCTTGACCTAAGTCTAGTAGATGACTTGTCCGTTTGCTTAAGGCTCCCCTGTATGTAAATACCCTCCTGTCGTGACCATGTGGATGAGACTGTAGAAGATCAACCGACTGAAGCTTGATGGCCCATTTAGAACAGCTAAGAGTCAGGACAAAAGCTTGTTTCAGGGGTAAAAACGTGTGCTAGGGCAAATGGAAGCCTTTCCAAACCACTAAATAAGATTGTTCAGCCCACAAAACCAAAGTCCTGGCCTCCAATCATATTTCACAGCCACATCAAAACCCTCTTTATGGTATACTGGGCTCTGGAATTCTTCCCTTTTCCTTTATTTCTCAGTATCTCTGCTTGAATCTCTCAGGGTACTTGGGAACTGGCATCCTTGTTCTTCAGACATTTCCTGGTCTAAAGATTGAGAGATAGTATTCTATACGGAAGTCTCAAATCAGTGTAGAGATTTTTCTTTTTCAATGGATGTGTCAAAACTGTTCTGTTACTATCAACTCCTTTTGCTCTCTTTTGACAAGATCAAAGCATGAAGAGAGTAAGGAAAAAATAAATAAATATTCAATTCCAGGCTGAGTAGCAGAGAAATGGGATGGAATTCCCTTGTTGATGCCCATTCATTTTACCTCAATCCTTTTTGAGACTGTAAAAACACAGTTCCCTAAGGGAGGGACATGGCAGATAAGATTCTGCAGTGGAATTCTGGGAAACTGGAATTACAAAGGTACTTCTGAGCATCTATTTGGGAGGAGACATGATGCTGTTTCTCTGGGAAAGTTGCAAGTTATTTCCAAGAATAGAGAAGCATGAAGTCCTTCCTGTGTTCTAGTTGTGGATCTATCACAAAGTTCATATGGGTGTTCAAGCCCATTAGAGCACAACAGGTGGAGATGGCATGAGCGAGAAGAAAGAGAGATGAGCCTGTCAATGCGGAAGAACGTTTGCACACCAGTACCTTACCTAGTAAGAGGGTGGAAGTGTTCTATTCTGCATCCTCTTTTATGTGAATAGTGACACTAAAGGGGGGCTGGAGGCCATTCTACATAGCAATGCCCTTTCAATAGATATGCTGTAAGGCCTGGCTGACACTGCATGGAAATACCTTAAGACGGAGTTCTTACAATCAATGGGAAATAGTAACATTATTACTCTCATGGCAACCAATGCTGAGGGATTTCCTTGCTCAATTCTTTTCTACGATTTTATTATATAAGTCTAGTTCTTCTTTGGGCATCTCAGATCGAGACATGGGACAGGATCTAAGAAGCAAAAAATTTGGAGAGGACCTAGGGTATGAATTAGTTCCTGAGTTTACAAAATAGAGGAGGAAAAGAAGGAAGAAACAGAAAATGGGAACTGCTTAAAAACTACATGCCCAACACATCTTTCTCAAATTTACCCATCCACCAAATCATTTCATTTCTCCTGCAAATACAGTAATTAAGAGAAGTGTTCAAGCCTGGGAATTTGGCCTAGTGGTAGAGTGCATACGTAGCATTCACAAAGACTGGCATTTGATTGCTCTGTACCACAGACACAGGAAAAGCAAGGAATGGTGCTGTGGCTCAAGTGGTACAGCTCTAGCCTTCAGAAAGCTAAAGGACAGTGTTCAGGTCCTGAGTTCAAGCCCTAGGACTGCCATAAAAAGAAAAATGCTCATGCTGGAGAACATTTCAGAAGTAAGAAAAAAACCCCTATTCTTCTATAACATGCCTATAGTTATTTCTATAATGTGACATGCTTATTTCTAGAAGTCACTTACCTGTGCCACAGTGCACAATTCAAACCACAAAGCTTTGGATAAATTGCTTAAGACATACAACACTCATAGGCAATGGCGTTTTGGTTTGTTTTTGCTATCTTTTATTTTAAAGATAGGACAGATTCTTAATAAAATGGTCGCAATGTTTTATGCATGTGAAGTGATTAAACAATACTTGGATTATAACAGTAATGGTGATATCTGAATTTTGCTTGTGGAACTGAGTAGCGGTGAGCTATTAGAAAACCAGGAGAAGAATGTTCCTCAAAAGCACACTGGAGTCTGTAATTCCAGATGTACAAGAATGCGGTTCATGTTTTTGATAATATTTATTTTATGTTTTTGTATATTCCTAGGGGTCACCATTCAACTAGGTGTAGTTTTTTTAAAAAATTATCTATGTTCACACATATATGGTATAGCATCTATACTATAAGTGTGTATATACATGGTATATGGTATGTGCACACATATATACATCCATGTATGTGGTGTACCATATATATGTATATGCACTGTACATATATGAGTATATATATATGCACAATGTATATATATGTATGTATATATATACACCATACATGGATCTACATATATCTGTCTATCTGTCTATCTATCTATCTATCTATACCATTGATAAAATGAATTATGTACCGTAACATGATAAATATAAATTACTCTGTATATTCATGATATCTTAACATTTAGTTAAAATTAACATTTTTCATTTAAGTAAACTGAGGAAAAGCTAAGTGCAAATTATCCAGATCTATACAGTTGATATTGTGGAACAGTTTGTGATGAAGTTTAAACTATCTTTCCTAATGCCTCAGTGCTGTGGATTCCTGTCTAAGCCCTATTTCAGTACTGTCAGAATATTTATTTCATCTTGTTTCCTATCAGGTATTTACATGAACTAATAATCATAATGAAATTAAATTATTATTTATCATAGGAAGATTGAAATTTGGGTAACATAGCTTCCACTGTCTAATACAAGTTGAATAATCTACTAAAATTTTAGTTTATACAAACTTGAAAACCAATTCATGATGAAAATGTGTATATCATATATGTCAGATTCTGTGTTAAAATAATAAAATTAATATTTAGAAGAAATAGGTGATATAGATATATAAATGACTAAATATGTAATTGAGGAAAACAGAATATTTGATCATCAAGTTGCTTAAATATTTGTTTTTTGACTTTGATATTGTATTGTATAAACCCAATGATAAACCTCTCTTTAAGTACATAAAGACAGCAGGCTATTATATCTTGAGTGAGGAAATGAATGATAAACCCTTTATGGAATATTAATAAAAACAATTAATTTAAGATCAAATGTCAGAAGGCCTAGCGTGGTAGTTTGTGATTCTAATCCCAGCAGTTTATGGCAGACTTAAGAAAAATATAGACCAAAGATAACCTGACCTATACAGTAAATGTCAAGCTAACCTGGGCTATAAATGTGAGATATTGCAAAATAAAATACAATAAATCAAAATTTATTATGCTAGAAAAAATTATCTATGTTCATATATATATACATGTATATACATGCATACATGTACATATATAGGTATATGTATATATATATATTCAAGTGAAGAATTATTGTGTTATCCTCAAATGGGAATAGGTCATTAGATATACCAACCACCTGGTAATCAATTCTGCTTTTCTTTTTTCATATATTTTTATTGTAATTAATAGAAGGGTTATATTATATTCACCAGATAGAAGGTGCATTACTTCACAAACATTGATACCCTTTCTCATGTCTTGGTCCTCATTTCGCTCCTCCCACCCCTGCCCTCATTTTGTTTTCCTCCCTTCCCTATATGATTTCAAATAACCAAATACACATATATACAACATATCAGAGAACAAGGTAAAATACTGTAACAATATGAGATAGCCAAGGGACAGCAAAAGAGATGAGAGATAACATAGTACATTAAGGACAACAATCACTCATTATATGGCTCCAATTCCCCTTTTCAAAATAAGCACAATTGACATTGCATACTTACAAACTGGAAGCCACATGTTTGTCTGGCTTTCTTTGAAACAATATAATTTATAAGATGCTGTATGATCTACTAAATGCAATGGCTACAACTTTTGGATTCAGGCCATGGATGTTGGCCTAAAGAAATATACAAGAGAGAAGAGAGATCAGAAGGCCTTTGTGAGGGGAACCATAATTTCTTCACCAAGTTATTTAAGTATATGGCCTATCTTATGCATGTGAACACAAATAATGATTAAAGATAATTGAGTGTACTGAAAGCTGGAAAAAGAGAAAAAAAAAAGAGGAAAACAAATTACCTTGATGAGTTCTTAGAAATAACCAAGGGCTATGACTCACCCTGTACTATCATGTGCTAGACTTGAATAGTAATGTCTTCTTTTCTGTCTTATGAAAAAAAGAAAGGAAAAATAAAAATTACCCTCTGTCACACAATCATAGAAAAATCAAGGTTAATGAAATATATCAATCAAAGCTACTCAACACAAATTTCAAATGTTTCAAAAGACAGTGTACCTCTTTGGTATTTCTGAGTGGGAAATAATTAGGTATTTAATCTGATAAGAAACATAAAGCTGGGTGGCTTTATACATCTAAGGTTGTTGGCTTATGTCTGTAATTCTTGCTCCTCAGGAAGCTGAAATCTGAGGATTAAGGCTCAAAAAATTTGTGAGACTTTGATCTCCAATTAGCTGCCAAAAAGCTGAGAGAAGAGGTGTCATTCAAGTGGATGATGGGGGTTACTATTCGTTGGTGATATATATTTCTTAAGTCTGAAGGTTCTTCAAGCAATAGGTACCTTACTAATTATATTCAGAGACTTGAAAACACCTAGTGTAATGCTTCTCCAGTTAGACACCACAGACATTTATTTTAGGCCATAAGCTAGTTGGCATAATGGAGCAAATGAAGTGATTGTTCAACAGTTCTTGTTTGGTATCGTGTAGACAGTCCTTTTTAGAACGAACTCTAAATAAATTTTCTCTAGCATTTAGAGTGTGTCATGCTGTAGTAGGCGTACCAGAAATATCGAGTGAGACTCCAGGAGGCTCTTATTACAAAAAGTTGTTCATTTGTCTTCATCTATTTGTGAGTTGTTCATTATGTTCCATTAAGATTCCAGCTCTCCTGTTTACTTTCTAATCTAGGATCTGCAAGAAAGACACTGCGCTCGGGGTAAGTAAGCCCCTTGATGTTACAAGATCAAACATACTTTTCAGTAATGCCAAATTCTTTCTCTCTATTTCAGTTAAATGGAAGGAATGAAGTACAGAAGTTTCAGTTGAATTGCCTACGTAACGTTGTATACGTTGAAATGGTCAGACAGTAGCTATAGCTTCTATGTAGGCTTCTATGTTACATTTAAATGCAATAATGTCAGGTACTAGGTGGCCCATGTCTATAATTCTAATACTTAGGAAGCTGAGATCTGAGAATTGGGATCAAAGCCAAGCCTGGGCAAACAAATCTGTGAGATTTTTGTCTCTGATTCCTTGACAGAAAGCAGGGAGTGGGGCTGTGGCTCAAGTGGTAGAGTGCCAGTGAAATAGCTAAAGTATATCACCCAGGCCCTGAGTTCAAGCCTCAGTATTGGCACATACGGATGCAAAATAATATCACATTGAAATTTTACTCATCCATTAGAAAGAATGATACTGTGCCATTGGTAAAGAAATGGAAAGATGTAAAAATACATTATGTGAAGTGAAGTAAGTCAAACCCAGAGAGACAAAGGATGTGTGTTTTTCCTTATATGTGGATGCTAGGTTTAACATATAAACTCTCAATTAAATGTGTTGGATGGTATGCAAATGTATGCAAATGAATCAAAGGACATACAGTAGATTCAAGGGAGAACTCAAATCATGTAATTCCTTAAAAAGCCAAAATCAAAGTTGAGTAAAAGAAAACACCGGGAAGTAGGTACTAGAAGGGTTAAGATAGTATCGAGGAGAAAGGGGTAGACAAATGAAGAGGAGAAGAGGGGGGAATGCAATGTGTATACTATAAAATTAAGAAGAGTGAAGGGAGGAATGGGTAGGGCAGGGCTGGGTGAGGATGTTGAAAAGGGTGCCATTGATCAAGATATATTGTGTTCATTCACTGCTTACTAAATGGCAACTCCTCTGAACAACTACTTAAAGATAATAATAATGATAAAATAATAAAGTAGGATAAAGATGTAAAATACTAATGTAAAACCAGCACTTAGTATTGCAGTTTTCCATTAAGTGCATCTTGGATTATATTTCTCCCTCATTTCAAAATACAAAAATCACATCAGGTCACCATGAGTAGATTATTTTTCAGCTTTAATTTGGCAGTGTTGTTTAAAAAAAAAAACCTTATTATTATTTTGACTGTAGGTAGCTCTCTTCCAGAGAATTTATTACTTACTTCTTTTTTACAATAAAAATGAAGCCAACTACTATGACTCCAGAGTTTCTTGTTCTACCACCCCAGTCACTGCCAACCCCTCCAGAGTCAGATTTAATCTTCCTGTTTCCTGTCAGAAGCAAACTGGACCGCATCTCTGGTTTCCGCAGAAACCCTGGGTAAACTGACTTTACATAACTCCCTTTGCCCACTTTGGAAGGGAGCCACTGCTTAGGACAGGCTTTTCAGCTGCTCAGCCACTCATGGTGACTCTTTACAACAGCATGGGAAGGAAAAATAAAGAATAGCGATGTCCTGAAATGCATGAGGGATAAGGACAGAAGGTAACAGTCAACAAACTGGTTCACAAGAAGGTCACGGTGAAAATATTTTTTAAAAATCAAGAGATTCAATCTTTGGTTTCCCCTTACAGAAAAGTCAATGGGGTACATTTAAATGCTACCATGTAAAGGATCCTTTTGTTCTGACCCAAGAGAAGTAACTTCTTTTTCTTAAATTCAATGATTGTTATTATTGCAAAAAGAAAAAATGAAGAATGCAACACTAACCAAAAGAACACTAATAGCCAAGAATAAAAGTCCGCTGGGTTATGTTTTTGTATAATTGCTCCCATTCCTCTCCCCCTAAGTTCATATCACCCAACCACCACTTGTACAGAATTGCCAAAACCCCAATGACAATGCAGGATGCACTGCTCAAAACCGGCTCTATGCCCAAACCCCAAACTCAGACACAAGGGATGTATTTATAGCAGCTCTTCTTGGAAACAAGGTTCGCAAGATACGGCTCAACCATGAAAAGGTACAGTAAACTTTCAAGTCAAAGAATTGGAACACATTGGATGAAGACCACTGGTATCTCAGTGTAATTTGAGTTGCATGAAGAAGCCCAGGCATGGAGGCAAGTGCAAGCTTAATCTCCAGCCCAGTTCTGTTAACTCTATACTGAAACCAGGCTATCAACTTGCCAAAGAAGGGGGTACCTATTTATCAGCACGAGGGTGCCATCTGTTGGCCAAAACAACAGGGCCTACTTTCTTTTGGTAAATTATTGTCACAGGTAGACAGATGGAAAGAAATAAAGAAGGAAGGAAGGAAGGAAGGAAGGAAAGAAAGAAAGAAAGAGAGAGAGAGAGAGAGAAAGAAAGAAAGAAAGAAAGAAAGAAAGAAAGAAAGAAAGAAAGAAAGAAAGAAAGAAAAGAAAAGAGATTGATTTACTCCTTAGTGGAAACAGAACGTAAAACAGGGACAATTAAGAGATCTCCTTGTATAAAGACTTCACTTTATTAAGGCTTTCACTGAATGTAAATCACACCTTTATCTACCATACCTTCAGATGTATGGGGCAAAATGGAATCACAACCAACCCTACTTTGAAGAGCCTCCTTTTGGCCCCATTTTGGTAAAAACTGCTCTGTTGGATTGTTGGCTTTACAGTGAAAAACATCCTCAAGTCTGGCAAAAGAAGATTTGACTTTTCAAAACTGGTAGATAAAACTTCATTGTAATTCTGTATGAGACCATAATCTACTACAATTTTCCCTCTCTATACGTTAACTACACTTACTGCCACCTCATACTTCCTTAAATGTTCCAATTATTGCAGGTTTCAGAAGTAATTGTGTATCACTGCAAAATTCTTACGTATTTTGATTTCTGAAAAACAAATATTATAATTCTTAAACAGGAGATACATCTGTTGATCCTAGTAAGTAAGACGTTTCTGTCCTTAATGATATCTAGAAAAACATTATATAGGAGGTCATATACATAGTGCTTATCTGAATAGAAAATCATTTTAAAGAAGCTACTGTTTTTCAGTTTTTCTTGAGTTAGAGGATGAGGGTTCATAAAAATAATATATTCATACTTATTATCAAAGTTATCATTGTCTGGAATAGTAGAGATTAATCCTATGAAGATAAAAAATGTAAAGTTCAGAAATGTATCTATCTTGGTGAAGGCTGTATTCATAGGAGAGAGAGAGGGGGAGAGGGAAAGAGGGAGGAAAGGGCAGTGGAAGAGGAGAAAATCCGGATACCTAGATTAGCAGGAGCATAGAATTATGCAATATGAAACTTGGCCTTTGGTAACATATCACCAAGCTCAGTTTTAAGCCTAACAGGGGACCTAATAAATGAGGGCATTTTTGCCTAAACATGGTCAGGTACAGCTTAGAACTCGCACTTCTAGTACCCATGGGGTTTGGCCAAGTCAATCAGCAAGCTGTTGTGCGCATACAATGGAATTGATGAGAGACTCTGGATTTTTCCCTGAGGATTTCTCCTCTCAGATTATTCTTGGGGCTGTTTGCTATGAAAACAGAAAGTCATGCGTGGCCACTTTGGCCTAAAATCATACTGGATCAGGCGCCATTGCTGTTGTTTCATGAGAAGACATGAAAATGAACATCATCAGCATTCTTTATAACTTTAGTTGTGCTGAGAAACTTTCTAAATCATTTCTTTTACTAATCACATTTACTAATGGGTTGAAATTGGCAATGAATTCTATGGTGATTTTTTTTTAAATTCAGAAATGATGTCGTTATTTTTATAAATGAGAAGCTACTTTTTATTAATTCCAGATTAAGGATTGTTAAAAGGGAAAAAAATAGGCACTATGCAAAGAGGATACTTAGGATTTCGTTTTGCTGAGTTTTATTCTTTCACTCTAATGCTAATGACCTGGAAGAAAAACCTTGTTTCATTAGTTTTCTTTTCTTTTTTTGTCTCTTCAATCTTATTACATGATTTTAGCAACCTCTGTTGCAAAGTTCCCATGTTTTGTAAGAGTTGGCAGCTGGCAGAAAACTAAGCAGAGGTCATTAATATGAATAACCAGCACCAAAGAGTCTTGCTTCTGAAAAAGAGATTAGCATCTTCTCTCCTTAGACTTTGCTGTAGGAAGAACTCCCAGTTTTAGAGATTGGGTCACAGTGTTGCTGACATTAGATCCACAGAGGCAGGCCTTGCACACTGAGCTAAACCAAGGGAGAAAAGCACAAGGTATCTTGGCCTTTTGAGAGTTTTCTCTGCAAGTTAGACGTTATTAGCAACCTATTTATGTGGTTCTTTTTCTCCACCAGTCCTGGGGTTTGAACTTAGATTTTTCCCTCAATGATGATACTCGATCACTTGAACTACAGCTCCACTTCTGGCATTTTGCTATTTAATTAGAGATCTTAGACACTTTTCTGCCCAGGCTGGCTTAGAATTATGCTCCATAGATCAGCCTTCTGAGGGGCTAAGGCTATAAGCCTAAGCCACTAATGCCTAGCTGGAATAGAATGACCGTGATCCAGGCTTAGACAAGGAAGTTCAAGTTCTCATGTCAAAATATTGATCTATGGAACAATTCCTGTTGTTCTGAATGCTACCTACTCCTCTCTTTCTGAAAGGAAGAACACAGCTTCTTTTCACTGAGAACTAACTACGTTATCCCAAGATTTGAGAAAGATTTTAATACTAATTAAAGTGCTTACTTTCATTGTGAAGATTAAAATTTAATAAATGTTTTCTCTGAAAAGAATATAAAATCTAGCATATGTAATCTTTTGTCTTAATTATTATGCAGTTTTCAACTCATGCATTATTAGATCTGTATTATGGTAAATATATTTATGTAAATAAATATTATCCAAGACTCATTTGTTTCAGGGGAGAGGAGTAGTGTTTTGAACTCAGGGATTCACAGTTGCTGGTTAGGTGCTCTACCCCTTGAGTCATGCTACCAGCCTTTTCTGCTCTGGTTATTCTGAGATAGACTCCCTCTGCTTTTGCTTGTATGGGCTTGGATTTGGATCCTCCTGCTTATATTTCACTGTGGCTGAGAGCTTAGAGGATAGTTTGTCTGACCTCATCCACTTTCTTTTTTTTTTTGTCAAACCTGGGACTTGAACTCAGGGCCTGGGCACTGTCCTTGGGCTTTCTTTTTAAGGTTAGTGCTCTGCCACTTGAGCCACAGCACCTCTTCTGGAATTTTCTCTGCGTGTGTGTGTGTGTGTATGTGTGTGTGTGGTACTGAGGAATCAAACCAAGGGCTTTGTGCATGCTAGGCAAGCATTCTACCACTAGGCCAACCCAGTTTCCTATGTAGCTATGGGGCCTCATAGATAAATTTGCTCAGTTTAGCCCAGAACAATGATTCTCCCAAACTCAGATTCTCACAAAACTAGGATGAGGGCATTGTACTTCCCTCCCTAGCATTTGATTGATTGGGGTCTTGTGCACTCTTGGCCCTGGCTGACCTCCAACTGGATTCTCTGATCTCTACCTTCTGTGCAGCGAACATTACATATACAAGCCACTGGCTGACAACCTATTCAGATTTTTTAGTAAGCTCTTCTTTTTCAGTAAAGGAAATTGTCAGGGATCTGTGGCTGCCCTTCTGCTAATGAATCACGACTATGTCCTCATGTATTTTTATTCGTTAATAACCACCACTGCAAATATTGACCTTTCAAATGTACCTGGTATTTACTTTATGCCTGTGCCTCAGCTGCTCAGAAAGAATTAGAGATGGCCAGAGGTGGTGGGAGTGAGAGGAGCTGAGATTTGACTTTCTGTGATGACAGGCTGTGTGAGAGAATGGGGACATCTGACTTAAAGAAAATACCGGGCCCCTTCTGTCTGCTTCCTGTAGGCCAGAACTGTAAGTATAGCACCTTTTAGGTATTTTTTTTTTCAGATGAGGACAGTTTTCTGTTCCTACCCATTGAAATTCTCTTGTATCAATCTGATGATTCAGAATCACAAACATCAAGTTGCATACCTCCTTAAAAGATGAACAATACCTCCCCTTGATTCAAGTTCTGAAGGCTGTGAGAATCACCCACACCCAAAGCATGAAAACACTATGGAGAAGCTGCAAACACTCACCTCTCCAGTGTTGAATGACTCTGGTCATTCCTGTCCCAAATCTACCATTTCAAAAACACGACAAGTCTTCTCTGATGCGCTAACTTGAAAATTCTATACTTTGCCTAGGATCCCAAAATTATTAGGTGGTGAGGTGATCATAAAAGAATTATTCCAAACATCAGGAAATGTGTGTTTATGGCATATGTTATATAAATAGGGACAGTTTTAAAAAAATGTATAGTATCCAGTATCTGTAGTATACATAAAAATGCCTATGATACTGTCACTTGAAAGGTCCATACTGCCATCTGGTGGTATCGAGCTTAACATGCATTTTCTCACATGAGATGAATTCTAATATTTTTCTAATATTTTGAAGCATAATGAACTTCCCCCATAATAAATGAAGAAAAATGAACTCAAAAACCTACAATCCCTAGTTCCCAGCCAGCAATCTTGATGCACTGCTTTTGGTAAAGGGATAAACGGCACTCAGTATTTTGTGTGTGAAAATGAGCCTACTTAATTAAATCACTTTTGTACATAACAATAAACAAACCAATCGAAAAAGGAACCCATTCACTGTGAGCTTTTATTGAGTGTCCTTTGTATATTAGCCTATGTTGGGGCTGGAAACACAGGGCTCACTAAACTGAGTTTTATACTGTAAGGGGCATGACTGAGAGATTCCCACAAAAATTCTACAGGGATGTTCTCTAAAGAGTGGGCTCATAAAAAGCAAAGAACACAGCCAGGTGCTAGTTGCTCATACCTTTCATCCTCGCTACTCAGGGTGCTGAGATCTGAATAACTTGGTTGAATGACAGACCTGGAAGGAAAGGACTAGACTGGGTGGAGGGAGAGAGACAGACAGAGGAGACAGAGGCAGAGATAGAGAACACTACATCGGAATCTGAAAAAGTGTCAACCTCAATCAAGGCGCATTGCACTCAATAACTGTCACATGGAATTGAAAGATAATACTACTACTAACAATATAATAATAAATGTGTGAAGAATTCAGGCAGTGTGTTTGAAAACAGGGCTACTTGTTGATCAGGAGAAGTGGATGAGGGACAAAAGGAACTCCAGGGTTGAGACCAGATGCAGAACTTTCTGTTCACCTCGCAGTGCATCCCTTGGCCTTTGTCAGGCATTCTACTGAGGGTGCAGTTCCTGTAAGAGACAAGGCAAGCATGGCTGTTGCCAACCCGGAAAAGGACACTTCACACCGGAAGTGACCCAATGAGATGGACTCAGTTCAAAGGGCACATGAAACCAAGGGGCCTGGCCCTGATCCCCTGCGTCAGAGCAAGCAGAAATGATGTGCCATTTCATATAAAGAAGAAGGAAAATCTAACAGGAGTTTCTCAGGCTGAGAGGAAGGGCCTGAGGCTTTGGCACACTAAACCATCAAGGTGAGAGGCTGACCACCATCTTTCTTTTGGAAATGGAAGGAAGCTCAAGTTTGACCATGAAAAGCACTCAATAGGAAAGGAGGCTGGACGTGAAACTAGGGAATGCGGGTGGCCTTTTGAAACACATAAAGACACGACTTACTATGATCTAGCTTTTAAATTTTATCTAGCTTAATGCGCATGCTGTGGAATCTCCTGGTAGGCTTTGCTTTGCATGTTGCCAAGACGTGGTGACATCAAATAGTTTCACTACATCCAACCTTAGGACCTGGTATATCTTTTACTTTTGGGGGACAAGAACTTGGGGAACGAAATTCTGTTCTGCTCTGGTCCTCATTCTTAACTTTGCAATTTGTAAAACTTGGAAGACCGATAGCCATTGCATTCTGTGACCAGTGATGCCACATATTGCTGAAATATGGGCAGGAAGCAACATTTTGGCTTCAGGAAGTTATGACAGCAAGCCATTTAAGTATATGCTCACACATGAGCAAGTCCCTTCCTAAAACTGCTATCCACTCCTTCCTGACAGCTTTCTATCCCAGACTTTACCAATGCAAATCAGGCAGGAAGTCAACCCAGGGAAGCAATGGAGGAGGGAACACATAGTCTTCCCTTTGTTTAAAGAATTGGTAGACTTGACTCCTCCTCCTCCTCCTTTTTCTTCCTCTTCTTCCTCTTCCTCCTCCTCCTCCTCCTCCTCCTCCTCCTCCTCCTCCTCCTCCTCTTCTTCTTCTTCTTCTTCTTCTTCTTCTTCTTCTTCTTCTTCTTCTTCTTCTTCTCCTCCTCCTCCTCCTCCTCCTCCTCCTTCCCCTCCTTCCTCTCCTTCCTCCTCTTCTTCTCTTTCTCCTCTTCTTCCTCTCCTTCTTCCTCTTCCTCCCCTTCCTCCTCTTCTTCTCCTTCTCCTTCTCCTCTTCCTCTCCTTCCTCTTCCCCTCCTCCTCCTCCTCCTACTCCTCCTTCTTCTTCTGCTTCTGCTTCTTCCTCTCCTTCCTCCTCTTCTTCTCCTTCTGCTCTTCTTCCTCCTCTTCCTCCCCTTCCTCCTCTTCCTCTCTTTCTTCTCTTTCTCCTCCTCTTCCTCTCCTTCCTCTTCCTCTCCTCCTCCTCCTCCTTTTCTTCTTTGTTCTCCTTCTCTTCACTAAATGTTCCCTATTCCTTTCCATAACATCATATTTACTTTCTTTAACAAATCAAATTTTTATTTTTATGGAGAAGTCTGTTTTTTTTTCTCAAAAGGGGGGATTTTTCTTCACTAATAATTATTAACCACTCAATCCTCATCTTGATTATTTAATTTTTTTCATTATCATAAACCAGGTTCCTGTGGTTTTCTTTTCTTTTCTTTTTGTGGGTCATACAGCTTGAACCCAAGGCCTGGATGCTGTCCTTGAGTGTTAGCCTCAACACTAGCACTTTGAGCCATAGTGTCACTCCTGATTTTCTGGCTAACTGGACATAAGAAGTTCATGGAACTTTCCGCCTAGGCTGGCTTTGAACTATGATCCTTGGATATGAGCCTTCTTAATTTCTAGGATTATAGGTTTGAAATACCAGCATACAGCTTTCCTATATCATTCCAGTTGAAGGCAATGTATTTAATAATATCTTTAGCTGGCAACTTCAGATTTTCTATCAAAGCAAGTATTAGTTACCAAACTCTTTTTTCTCTCAGTGAAGTGTTTTATTCTTTTATTTTGCAAAATCTCACAAAATTTAGAAATCACGGTAGGTGATACAATCAAAGGCAATCTCTTTATTTCATCTGACAGCTAAATTCTTTCAACTTTTCTATTTGATCATGAAAGGTTGAATTTCACACACACACACACACACACACACACATATACACATACAAGATTGGGATGTTGTGATTGTGACAGGGTAAAGGTATTTATAAAAAGGAAAAAGCAAAGGGCCTTTACGTTCAACTCAAATGCCTATGTGCTGCAAGAGATGTGTGATCTGGTCTTCAACACCCCACATACCTGGCCACTAGCTCAATGGCTTTCACAGCATAGATATTGAGCACATATTGGTAGGATTGGTGAATGAATTGATAGCATTAATGATGCTGTAGCATAGATCTCTAGTTGTTAGCTAGGGTGCTACTGCTAAGGGATTAGAACCCATCAAGAGATGGTTGGTGCCTGATTGGGAGACATTAGGTCACTGTGATTATTCTCTCAAAGGAATTGTGAGACCTTGCTCATTACCCTCTCTTTTTCTCTCTGGCCTGGAGGCAATATGTTTGGTCCTCTGATATATTACTACCACAATGAATCCAAACTCAAAGCAATGGAGCCAAGAACTCATGAACAAAAAGCTCCACGGTGAACCATTTTTTGTTATAAGTTGGTCATCTCTGGTATTTTATTACTGCCATGGAAAGCTCTCACCACTGATTTCTTTTTGTCTTCCTGTGGCTTTCAGGATAATCAAAAGAGGATGAAATTAGAAGACATTGTTCTCAGTTATAATCAATTATAAAATGATTGAAGGAGGGATGTTTATTTAGCTCACCTTGAGCATTTGTAAGTTAAACAACCACAACAACCACAACCACAACCACCACCACCACCACAACAACAACAACAAAACAATGAAATGATGCAGACCGTGAGTTTAAGGAGAAATATACCACCATGGGTAGGAAAATCTGGCTCCCTAAAGGAAGAATAATGTGAGAACTCTGAACCTATGTTAATTTAAGAAAACAAATACACCAAATTTGGTCTTCTGATCTTCTTATGTGTAATAGTCGTTCCTGTTTCTTTCTATTACTCAGCTTCTTTACTCAGTGGAAAATGAGTTGCTTAGGACTGAACTCATCACCCTCCTTACTGAGGACTGTTCAATTATAATAGAGATGCCCAAAGGTCAATAGAAAAGGAACAAAGAATACGCAGTTACTAGTTTTCTATGTTTGAGTGTACTAAGTAGAAGACTCCATTATGTCTCCAAATAGTCTTATTCCCTCCCCCCGCCATTCTTGAAATCTTTCAAGCAAACCTTGAAAATGACCTCAGAAGATGTAATCATGATAACCAATTTTGCTAATCTTGTGTATCGCTATGGAAATAATAATTGTGGGAACAAATTGGTGTTCAGAAGCATGACAGTAAAAGGGTTTAAGGATCCATGATATGATCTGTAATGTACTGACCTGGCTCCATTTCTAGAGCAGGAATAAGATAATAAAAACACAGATAAGAATGAAATGCAAATGGATTTTGAAGTCAAATAGTAGAAATAGCTAATAGGAATGGATTGAAGTTGATCTGTTCATTTTGACAAATGAAATGCAGTAATGGAAGATCTTAACCACAAAAAGAATTGGATAGTATCATCATTTTATGTTTTCTTTGAAAATAACTTTTCTGCAAATAATAAAAGTTATGAAAATTCATACTGTAAAGCACATTAACCATAGTTTTAGTAAGAATATTGAAGTGACTTTTTAAATGACTCATTCCATGGAGCCCAAGCAATACTCAAGAAACAGCTGCCAATGTATCAGTAAGTTTTAAAACAAGAAGAAAAAAAATGTACTCTCCACTTCTGCCAGCAGATGGTAGCATCAGAACATTTAATTAAAATCAGTTTTGTTTTTTTTTTTTTTGTGAGGTTAAATAACTGCCATTTGGAAACAACTGATATGTGTATTTTAAAGGTTATGATAGAACATTATTGCAGAGTAGAAGGAAGAATTTCCAATACTATGACAAAAAATTACCAAGAAAGATATAAATTGGACTCCCAAAAAAACTGAGATAGCATAAAATCAAGTAGGATATTTTTATATATACATATATATATATTCCATTTATTTAAACATTTCCAGACATGGATTGAAGTAGAGTTCAAGTGATAGCCCATCTGGAGAATTAATGTACATCTATCTTTCTCCAGACATAAGTGGAGCATGCAATGTCTGGGACTACTAGGGCATGAAAAGCTAAGCACTGGCAGTATAGCTATCAAGAATTGTTGCAGGGTGCTTTGCAGTACAGGCAGATTGCCTGCAACCTGTTGAATGACCCTACCTTAGGCTTCCGGCTCCCTTGTGGGAGATACCTCATACCATCCAGGAAATAAAGGAACTTGGTGGTGTGAACAAATACAATGCTGTAACTAGCCAGACAGAATAGGAAATTGAGGATGGAATTAAGAGTGCATTACTACCACAAAAACAGAACTAAAAGCCTTGCTTTGGAGTTTTGCAGTATGCCAGTTTCATCTATTGTTTGACCAATCAAACATTTGTTTATGTTTTGGATAATAAGCTAAGCAAATTGTCTGCCTTCTCTATGAAACTCTGACAATAAAGATGGATACAAAGCTGAGAGAAAGCCAGACCTTCTTCAGAAAGAAAATTAGACACAACAGAGAGTGAAATCCAGTGAGAGTGAAATCCAGTGAGTTATCATAAAGTGAATTACTTGCTAACGTATGCCCCTGGTACCACACATCATTCAATGGCAATAGTATTGAAATAAACAAATACAACTTAGACCTGTCCATCTTTGGGAATTCTATAAGCTTTCACTATGAGTCATAGGTAAAGTGCAAAGATTCTAAAGAGCTGGGAAATTACTCTCTGTTCCCCATATAGAGAGAATGTATAGAGTTGAAGCAAAATAATTATACTTTAAAAAAAGAGTCCTAAAATCAAGACTGAAATAAAAACACTCCTTAAACTAACCTTTTTATTGTATAAAGAGTATTAGTGAGCAAAACATTACCTACAAGTTCTCAGAACAGATCTACTTGCTTTCATTTACTTGAGCACTATTTTTCTGAGTTAACTATTCACCCACATACATGACGGTGATACAAATCTCAGAATGATTCGTTGGCTTTCTTCCTCATAGTTTCTCATGATTATCTTCTTTCTTTCATCCCATACCTCTCCAGAGGCCTCATGTCCTTTTTACTTGTAGAGAATGTTCCAATAACTGGCATTTCCTGGTCTCACATTTAGCAGATCACAACTTTAGTGCTTTCAAGTCGTAGGCCTGCTGTTAGAAACCCTTTTTCTGGGAATACAGAGCATTCTGTATCAAATTTTCCTACTCTAAGGGCCCTGGTCTCTGCTTACTAATTTTCCAGTTTTTGAAAAAAAAATATTTCTAGTCTAGAGACAATTTCAAGATGGCATTTCAAAATCAAAGGGTACTTGGCTTAGGTATCCCAAACAAGATAACAGATGAAGTGGGAAAATTCTGTCATGCAAGGTTTGGCCAGTTAGAGGCAGTGCAGTGTATTGCCAGGGCTCCGACCCAAAGCCACAAACTTTCAGAACCATTGGATAAGGAGAAAGGTCAGCAATGTGATTCCACCACACAACCTTAACTGTCCCTGTGTTTGCTGATACACATTTTACAAGTAGCAGAAGGAAATTAAACACTTGATGGATGTCCTATTCTATTTTTATTCTTCTGACACAATGGAAAATTTTGATCGTTTGAAATTCTGTTTACAGTCATGCTTATCAAACAATAGCCCATCCTTTCTGCTTATACTGAGAGACGTGTGACATTTGTTTTGCAAGAGGTTAAAGAAAAGTACTAAAATAAGGAAAAACATGACTTTTGTTAGTTGATATGAAATCTGCAAAATAACAGTGTTTATGATGATCTTCAATTACTTGTTTTCATCTTATGTTCCTGGAATTTCTGAGCTCTCCTATAATATTGTTTTTTTTTTAAGGAAAAGAAAAAAAAAGAAGATAAATGTTCCATTGCTTTGTGTTTTCTTTCTAAAGGAACGTTGCTTGGCTAGTTTCACTTCAATTCTGTACACATGCTACCAAAACCAAATAAAAACAACTAACCCTGAGGAATGTCTTGCATAAAAGCAATTATACCACCAACAATAAAAACCAATGAAAATTTTAGAGAATAATTTATTATCAACTATGAAGGAGCAGATATTTAAGGTGATGGCTGCTTCACACACTGCTCTACCTTTGCAGATAGCATTTTCAGTGTTGGGTACTTAACTCTGCCTAAGATTCTTTGAGAATCTGCTTTCCTCCTCAATATATCTTGTTGGATACAAGAGCTGTTATTTTTTTTTTTGATCAGGAGAAAGAGATTAAACTGTCACAAAGCGTAACAAAAAAATCTCTGGACAGAACATTGTCATCAGAAGCATTGAAAAAGGAAAGTTTTGTTCTCAAAACTGTGCCATTTGCTGATGTTCTCACTCAAGGGCTCACCTCTGCTCTTCTGATGGATGCATATTTCATTCCTGAGGGGGAAGGTATAAGCAAAGGAGAGATGGTGACAAATGCACATCTGCCTCTGCAGAAATATCTTTCTAAAGGATTCATGCTAAAAAAAAAAAAAAAACAAAACCACAGGCAGAGTTGCAAACGCAGTGGAATTCATTCACCTCACTCCCTTCCCCCAGACCAGGTGAGTTCGTAGCTCCTGTACCTCCTTCCTCTGACCCATGCTGTAAAGAAGGCTGAATCCACAGCCAGGGTGGTCGTCATCTGTGTTCAGTACTGAAAGCAAACAAGAGCAAGGTAGAGCCAGATGCGGGGGCTTTCAGGTTCACTGAAGGTTCCTGGGGGTAGTTGGAGGTAAAAAGCTACTCACACACACGTTCCTGCTTTGTACTGAGAAACATGGAAACCAGAGGAATCCAGTCAATCCTCAGTTCCCAAGTTGATCTTTTTTGTGGCCCCCAAAGACTGGACCTTGCTCCTTTCTGAGACTCCTAGAGTCTGCAATTACTGTTGAGGTCCCAGAAGCTCTTACTACATCAAACTGAGAGTTGCATGCGTTGGATAAAATCAAAGTGCCAAGGTCAGCACAGCACTTTCTTTTTTTCTTCTTCTTCTTTTCCCAGTCCTGGGCTTGAGTTCAGGGCCTGAGCACTGTCCTTGGACTTTCTCAAGGCTAGAGCTCTACCACTTGAGCCTCAGCACTACTTCCGGCTTTTTTCTATGTATGTGGTACCGAGGAATCGAACCCAGGTTTTCATGCATGCTAGGCAAGCACTTTAACCACTAGGCCAAACTCCTGGCCCAGCACAGCACTAAGAGATGATTTTTCTGCCCGTGTGTGTGTGTGTGTGTGTGTGTGTGTGTGTGTGTAGGATTGTCATTAAGCTGTTCTGTTAAGCAGGCTGAAGCTGGTCATTACATATCCTACACATTCGAGACACATGGAAGAGCCTTCTTTTCACAAGTGTCCTGTTCATTGTTTCCTTCTTCTCCACATCCCCAGTTCCAAAATTAA
This sequence comes from Megascapheus bottae, assembly GCF_031878675.1. Classification (NCBI taxonomy): domain Eukaryota; kingdom Metazoa; phylum Chordata; class Mammalia; order Rodentia; family Geomyidae; genus Megascapheus; species Megascapheus bottae. The sequence continues at coordinate 21,679,818 of NC_143525.1, forward strand.
TCCTGAGATCTGTACTATTCATTTTGAATATTTTCTTTCTTTTATTTTGGACTTTTTCTCCCCCCCCCCATGAAACTCAAGTCCCAAACCACAAACTAAAGGCAGAAATTGGCACGATCATATTCACCTATGCCGTGTTGTGAAGTTCTGTTGACTTGGTACACTGATGGGTAAGGGTGGATGTCATTCTGTTGTATATGAGTCTGAGGAAGGCCTCGTGGATCTCTAGTTTCACTGTATTTAGCTGAACTTCCCTGTGCTTTGTGGTCTTGGTAGAGACATATTTGTTTCATCTCTCTCTTTTTTATGTTAGTACTGGGACTTAAACTCAGGGCGTTGAGCTGCCGCTTCTTCTTTTCTTTCACACAAGGTGGCTGGATAATTGGAGATAAGTGTCTATTTGTTTGTCCAGGCTGACATCAAATCTCATTCCTCATATCTCAAACTCCTAAGAAGCTAAGATTATTGCCAAGAACAGCCATCATCTGTCCATTCTTTGTTATCTTTTACAACTTACCAGAAATTTTCATTTCTCAGTGATCTTATTGCTGAAATTGTTTTCTTGATCGGTTGAAACAAAAAGGTAAAATTCTTAACTGTGGATTTAATTCATGTATACAGAGGACTGACTTTTTACCAATTATACAGTTCTCATACGGGTCTTGAACCAGTCCTTGAGCGTTGAGCATTGTATAGACGTCTTTATGTACTACTCACAATGAAGCAGAATGTTTTTTTCAGGCCACTGAAACCTGTTTACCAAGGCTCTAAATCTTCCTATTTTTGATCTCTGCTTGAAGTTCAGCCATGTTTTCCCAGTCATTGATTACCTCAGTCTACCACCAGGTAGCAGATGTATGTTTTGTGGCCTAACCTTTTCCCTCATGATAAATAACTACAGCAAGGCCTCTACCTGATGTGGGCTGTGGACCAAAGGTGAGAATCTCACTCATATCTCATTTCTTCATTTTATTTATGTAGAAAAAATTAGAAACAGTGCGATATATTTTCCATGAAGGGGAAGTTCCAAGGATTGCAATAATAATTAAAATAAAAGACAAAGTGATCCCTACCAGGATCCTTCTGAGTAATTCGTTCTTTGTGATTCTCATCCCAGGTTACTGCTTCAAACACTTGCTCCATTCACATATTTGATACAAATTCACATGTTAGAGGCACAAGCCATCAGCGTTACATGGAAGTAGCACCTAGTTTAGGACTCTAAAGCATCCATGCATATAATAAATGTGTGTATGTATGTGTGTATATACATATATATAAATATATATATGGTTACATTGCATTTGCACATTTAAGGAAAAGTACAGAAGCCAAAACAACTTAGATATTGGAAACATGAGCTTATGACTAAATATCACCGGAAGATTGATGGGTTGATTTTTTTCCAATCACAGGTAGAGACAAATCACACTTTTGTTGTGTTGAGGGGAACTGACAGTAATTATTTCACCTAGTAATTTTCAAGCAATCCAGCAGATCGTTTTGCTTATTTAGAGTCTTTATTTACAGCTTTTCATATTTGCAGCCTTATTTGCAGTCATCTGTGCTTTGTCCTTGGTTTAGAGTGAATGAAGCAGTTTCCATAAACCAGTTATGAAATGCAAGAATTATTTATCGCATTTAGCAGATGAGAAAGTAGAGGAACAGATGGCATGGAAACATGAATGATCCTTGTCCTTTGTCCCCCAAGGCCATGAAGAGTGTCAGTCTTCCTGTTAATAATACATTGGCAATTAGACATAGAGGTTTTGGGGTACACACTTGCACATTTGGGGGGCACTTGCCCCAAGTTTGATTCTCTTAAGTCTGGAATGATTTCCTGCAGCACTTGGAGAGTTTAGTTAGAAAGGCTTACCACACTTGTCCTTATGGACATGCCTTTAGCCCACGAAAGGGAAGTTTGCTTCCTTCCTTTTTCAACCTTGCCATCTGTGGAGGCATGTGAAATATTTCCTGAGATGTAGAGGGCATTCAGCATCCCATGGGTCTCCAGTGGTGCCTTGGAGAAAACATGGTTATTATTGATTCTCCACTGATCCTTCATGAATTAAGTTCACAGTTACTGCTCCTGATTGGAGGTGTCAGATGCCAGGGAACCAAGTTTTCCTGTTGTTTATTTGTCCCTTAACGCTCTGTAAAAGGTTTTTATTTCTCCAGGCAACCAGCTGGTTTTTCTACATAGATAAGGTCAATTAATTTGACCTTTGGTTCAATATGAAATGCATAATAAAAGCTGGAGCCCCAAACGACCGGATGTTGGCCTTTCAAAATAAAGCAACTTGGCAGGACAAGGAACAATAATTTATTACCTCATAAACTCCAGTCTAAATGCTTGGTGCTGAATCTAGCAATGACAAGGAGCCTGTGTGTCTTTATTTACATACTTATTTATTTATTTTTATTCTATACAATAGAAAAGAGATGGGAGAAAGAACCTTGCACCTGCCCTATTCAGGGACAGGAAGGGGCCAGTGTGTGGGTGCACACACACACACACGCACGCACACAAACATACATGTGCACACACACACACACACACACACACACACAAAGTTCTGTTGTTTCTTTAAACATCGACTCACAGGACCTAAACTTGTGTTCAGATAACTCTCAGCTTGTCTGTTACCCAGAAATTCTTCAGCTCAGGCTTTGTAGAGTCTGTTAGTGACTTTTGACTACAGCTGTCTGCTATTTTGTATTTTGTAACCTAGTTTGTGAAAGGTGTACAAACTCCTTGTGAAGTAATTAGAAACAGAAAAATCAACATGCATAGGAGTGGATGACAAAGGCTCCATAGCTACGTGCATGTGATAATATAAAATAATAGCTTATAAAACTAACTCCAAGAAAAGGAAATGAGGCTGGTTTTTGTTGCTCTTTTTGTTTCTTTTCCTTTTCTCTTGTGTATTTGTCTGTCTTGGGAAGGTAAGAAGGGCACAGAAAAGGGGGACAAAGGGTGGACAGACGTAAGAGTGCTACTCATTGGACACTGTGTCGAAAATGAACTGTGTATCTTGTGGGTAGGGATAGGAGAGAAAAACTGGGCGAGAGCGGGAAGGGGAGACATGGTTCTATGAGAATTGTACTCATGACCTGACTCATGTAACTGTAAACCCTCTGTATATTACATCCATAATAACAAATATATATAAGCATATATAAATAGATGTATGTAACAATTATGTATATATACATGTAAAATATGCAAACGACTACCAACAATATTCATCCCAAACGACTCTTTTTTTTTTTTTACAATTGGATCTATCCTTGAGTTTTTCTGATAAATGCATCTAGAAACCCAATTTGGTGGTGACAGTAGACATTAGAATCATTTTCTAATGGTTCTACCGGGGGGGGGGGGGGTTCTGTGTAGACGGGTTGTTAAAAGGCTTAGCTAGAGTCTATCAGCTCTACCCAGAACCATTGAAAACATTCATCTCAAGAAAAGCATCCTTGATAACACAGATCATTGTTAAGCAGGACAGAACTTATATATGTCAACATAATTTAAAATTATTTCAAACTTGGGATAATGCCTCAGCCTCCTGTGTAGCTATGATCCTTGCAACTTCAGACAACCTTTGCTCCATAGCTCCCCAAAGCCCAGGACAAAGTGAGAGCTCCTTCCAACTTCACTGTAATTCAAATCCACTCAGTTCAATAAACTTATAACATACTGTTTTCAGACCCTTCTTGCAATTGTTCCCTCACCCCCCGCCCCCCCCCCCCGGGCTGGGGGAGAGGACAGTTTGTTCCAAGTTTCAAGGAGATGACTTAAAACCCAAACCCAAACAGTTTGTGTATACTTCTGAGAGCTAGCAGTTTTTTCTGTTTGTTTGTTTGTACGCCTGGAGCCAAGTGAGTTTGCTGAAGTAATTAGTTCCCTGAGAGTACAAAATTCTCAAGGCAGGAAATTGCAGCCTAGATTGCTTTTGCCCTTTAGTTAGATGACTTTCCTAACTTGTCACTCATGGTCATTCTTTCCAAAGAAACTTCTCTTTTGGTCTGTATGTTTTTTATGAGATTATCAATGAAAACCAAAAATATACTAATCTATCCATAGAACTAAGTCTATCACAAATAAGGTGATGCATTTTTAAATCAATGGAGTCATCTAATTTATTACTTTCTTCAACTTATTTCTCCCCTCCCCCAAATAAAACACCTTAGGCGTACGTCTCAAAAAACACCCACTGGATTTTCTCCAGAGACCTAGCTATTTCAAGAGGAAACCAACATCAACTTTCTAGGTGGATCATACTGCAGGAAAAAAAAATTCACTAAGATACTCTCCTATATGGCTCCATAGTAAATTCAGGTAATATACACTGGATTCCTACATGTCAGTGCTCACTCTTTCTGAAATAATTTTGAACAGTGAATGGGTCTGATGAAGAAAAAGAGATTCAGATTCAAAGCATTAGAGAGGGATCAGGAAGGGGATAAAAAAAAAATCCCTAAGACATGAAATGGTCATCTTGTATGCCCCTGAATTCTCATGATCCCCAAGGTTGAATTTTGTAAATAGACTTGGTATCAAAGTCTTGTCTGGAGAAAATAAAGAAGGGGGGAAGCTCCCCTACCTTCCCCTACTGCAGCGCATGTACACACGTGAGCATGTGGGTTTAATTTCATATAAGAACATGTGCAACTGGTCTATTGCACAGAGAATTGCAGAGCTTCCTCCTACTGACCACAGGATAAAAACCAATCTTTTGCAATTTGATTCATGAACTCTCAAACCCAGAGTTACTAAGCACAACTGTTCATCTCCTCATACCAGATGGTATTAGGTGGAGTGTTGGACTTGTTTGTTCTGGCCAGCCATTTGTACCTCTGTTTCTCGGAATGGGTGTTTCTATATTTGGTGTTCTCTTTGTTGTTGTTTTTTTTTTCACTTTCTGATGGTGAAAATGGCATTTTGTGCCTGTTTGTATTATTGTGAGACCTGAAAGTGATACATACCAATTGACCATATTTCCTTGAAAAGTTTAATGTATTTACCCATGATACATGTGCAATAAATACTAGCTAGCTATGATTGTTGTTGCTATTAAAAAGGTATTGTTAGTTGAAATCTTAGACCTCTAGATATAGAAATTTTAATCTTAAATCTCCAATTTTTAAGTAAAATATTTGGGCTAATTATGAATCACAATTAGAGATATCCTGTAATCTTCTGTCTCTATCTTCTTTTTTTTCCTTTTTTTTTTTTTTTGCCAGTCCTGAGCTTGAGCTCAGGGTCTGAGCACTGTCCTTGGTCTTTCTCAAGGCTAGAACTCTACCACTTGAGCCTCAGCACCACTTCTGGCCTTTTCTATGTATATGGTACCAAGGAATTGAACCAGGGTCTTAGTGCATGCTAGGCAAGCACTCTACTACTTGGTCAAACCCCCGACCCTATACTCTAATCTTCTCATGTGTCCTGTGGGTAAGAATTTTATTTCTTTGTTTATTACAAAAATGAGTATGTCTTCAAATGATATAGAAATATATATATGTACATATATATATTGTTGTTGTTGCTGTTGTTAGGGCTTGACCTCTGCACCTTGGGCCTGTCTCTGAGGGTTTTTTTGCTCAAGCCTAGCACTCTAATACTTTGACCCACAGTGCTACTTCCAGTTTCTGGAGGTCAATTGGAGATAAGAGGCTCATAGATTTTCCTGCAGACACTGAACTGCAATCCTCAGATCTCAGCCTCCTGTGTAGCTAGGATTGAAGTGCAATACTGGCCTCTCTGAACTTTTTAAGAGAAGTTTCTGTGAGACATGAACGTATTAACCTCTTTTTCAATCATTCAGCAACCTTCTATTCTAGTCAATTACTGAACTACATGGTTAGTATTTCTTCCCTTTTTCTGATTTGTCAGATTCATTTATAAATTGGAGATTCGTGTTTTAATTTTTAGTCCGTTGATTTTATGAAGATTCCTCATTTCTGTAGACAACTTAGAAGAAATACTTATTAGGGAAGCACAGAAAGATTAGAAAATCAATGCTTTTCTATAAAGTGAAATAATCTTTTATGAAAAGAGAGCACACATTTTTCAGATGCTGTTTCTTTGCTATTTGAGCCAGTCATTTGAACTGGACTCTGTCCCCAAGCTTTGTCCTGAGGGCTAATACTCTAGTACTTGAGCCACAGCCACAGCCACAGCCTCAGATGTTGTTTCTTTATGAACTTTTATGCTGAATGCTATTTGGTGTTATTTTGACAAAAATTATGTGAAGGGGTTTTCATGAAAATAAGATATACTTGACTCAGGAAGAAATTGAGGAAGTCAAGAATGTTGTACTAACTCATGGCTAAATTATGTTCAGTCTGGGACAAACTATCAAGGCAAACAAACAAAGTTACCTATGTGATTATAGAAGACATAGCTCCATTTATGGTGGGACCTTTAATATAGTTTTGCTTTAATTCACACTCTTAATCCAACATGGGCTCATGCCTATAATCCTTGCTACTCCAGAGGCTGAGACTTGAGGATAGAGATTGGAAGCAAGCCTAGGTAGAAAGAAAAGTTCACAAGATTCTTATCTCCAGTTAACCATCACAAAGCCCCACAGTGCTAGAGCACCAGCCTCCAGTTAAAAAGTCAAGCAACATTGTGAGACCCTGAGTTCAAACAACAGTACCAACATACACACACACACACACACACACACACACACACACACACACGTATTTTTATTTTGTATTTCAATCTCAAACCATTAATCTGTTTTGTAAAATCATTGTATACTCTCATGGTTCTAAAATATATTATCATTACTATTCGACTATGATTGTATTATTTGGTTAAATATTATAATTTTACTACTACATTAGTTTCCAACATAATTATTTCTTTGTATTTCTTCTCTGTAAATAACATGCAAAATAGTATGGTCAGGGAAATTTCAGCATGTAAAATGGTAGGATGTGGGAAATTTCATAAATTATTATTTTTGTTCCTTTTTATTGAAGAGGAACTCAGCATCTTGTTCTTACTAAAATGCTTTACCCCATGAAACACTTCATTTTCTTTTCCCTCTGCTTACTTTTGAGGTTGGGTCTTATTTGTTTTCCATATGTTTTTATTGTAATTCATACAAGGCTTTCATTATATTCACCAGATAGAAGGTACATTACTTCACAAACCTTGATACCCTTTCTCATGTCTTGGTCCCCATTTCCCTCCCCCGATCCCCGCCCCTCATCTTGTTTTCCCCCCTTCCCTTTTTTATTGGGTCTCATTTTTTTGGTAACATGGTATATTGTGGATTGTGATCATCTTACTTACCTTTTCTGTAGAGCTGAGATGACTAGCACATGCCACCACACACAGCCTTGTTTTTTTTCTTTGTGGGGGTGCAGAAGAGGGCTTTGGGTTGGATTTGCAAACTTTTCTTGTCCAGGTTGTCCTTTAACTGTGATCCCCACATTTTCAGCTTTCCATTACAATTATGACCCACTATGCTAGTTTACTTATAGTTGTTTCAAGTAACATTGGTGAAATTATTCATAGTCCAAAGTGTGATAGAAATGAAGTTCACAAAAAACTAACAACTTGTCCCAAATCTCACAGTTATGAGAGATTGCTTTTCACAATAGCGCAAAAGCTATGTGCATATGACCATATAAGATGAGGCTAAGTGAAATATGGATATGGAAACAAAGGTTTACCCTTGTGGTTGCAGATTTTAATGTACTATGTGAAGTTATTTCTTTAGTCTTTTGTCTTTTCTCCCTTATGGTTTATCCCCTGTTGTTGCTGTATCTGACTTTGTACCTGGTATAGTGTATATACATTTATTTATTTATTTATTTGTGCTAGGGAAGGGAAGGGGAAAAAACAACATGATGAGACAAAGGACAAAGGCTGATCCAATGTAACAAAGATATTCACAAGATAATATGTTGAAAATGAACTTTACAACTTAGGAGGGGGAGGGAAAGTGGGAGAAAAACATGGGAAGGGGTAACGATGTTCAAGAAGTAATGTACCCACTACCTCATGGATGTAACTGTAACCCCCCATACATCATCCTGACAGTAAAATACTTTTTTAAAGAAGAGATTGCTTGTCTGGCTATGCTTTTAAGACTATCTTATATCATATCCTAAATGCTTATCTAGGACTGGATGGTAAGCATCATTTCACATTGTCATAGGGGAACTTAATCTTGAGGAACAGAGAAGCCACCATTGGCTGAAGTGGGAGTCTTTATAAGAGAGCTGGTGGTATGTTGATGGACTCTCGTCTGGAAGATGAGCAAGCCCAAATGCAGTTAACACAAGCTTATATAGGACAGAACCACATAAGGTATGAGGAATTTATCCTAACAAAAGTGCTATACATAAGCAGAGGAAATCAGATGAGGACACATACCTAACAAAGGTGTTAAATATAAAGCAAACCATCTAAGGAAACAATTCTGGGTAATTAATGGTCAATTATCTAAACAGCTCAGAACATATTTGTATTACCTCTATTACCTCTTGAGTTTTACTTATGCTGTATGCAAAGCCCCCTCCACCCAGCGAGAAAACAAGATGGCTGTAAGGACAAAGCATATTTCTTCCTGGCATATTATTTAGGCTCCGTCTCCTTACTTCAATATATATAGATAGAAACATCTTACTCACAAGTCCACACTAACCAACTTTCTTATTAAATAGCTAGAAAGCTACTGGTTAAGATTAGAATGTGGGTGGGCTCTATTATGGAAATGGTTTTGTTCATGCTTTTTAGTCCTTGTAGGTTTTCTTACTTCACCACAATTAGAATAAATTGTTTAAATTCCTCGCCACTTACTAGGTATAGATGGACTAGTCTATCATCTACCCTTTGATAAATACTTACTCAAAGTTTGATGTCACATTCCTTAGGACTTTCTGTCCATGATTTGTGTGCCACAGTACATGAGTATGAAAAGGGATGAAGTATATTGTTCATCAAGCAACCATCTATGATCCTTAGAAACAGGTAAACATATTTCCAAGTTTACTGCCTGGGGAAATGTTCATATTCAAATACAAATTAGAGCTTAAGCAGAGGAGCTACCTCTGATCTGGGGAGACAAATGAAAGAGTTCCTCTTCTCTAAAGCATAGGAAACATTCAAATCATATCCCAGAAACCAAGAAGGTTCACAGACAAAAGGTGCATGTTTTTGCTCGTATGTGGATGTGAGAACTAACTTATCAATGTACAAGTAAACATACACGGGGTCATATACAAGAGCACACAAATGAAATTGCCGGAATTACACAAACTGTAATTCCTTAGTAAACCCAACTCACAGTCCAACAAAACGCTTATCAGGAAATGGGCACTTGAAAAGTACAAGGGGGAGGTCAAAAAGAAGAGGGTATGAAATGAAGAGAGGAGGAAGGAGGGAATGTAGTCATAATAATTAATGCATAGCCTATCAAACCAGGAAAATAAAGGAGGGGGGTTGGGGTTGTGAGGAATATGAGGATATGGAAGAGTGACATCAATCAAGACTCATCGTCCTTACAAACAGAATTTTTTGAATGGTACCTCCTTTATACAACTACTTAAAGGTAATAAAAATATAACTGGAAAGAACTGTAGATGTTCACATGAAGGATTACCACAGGGCCTTGAATGACAGTCGTACAGCCAGAGAAATAAATAGCAGACACAGTGGAAATCCCTTCCTGCAAAAATGACAGCAGACCTATGAAGTCAGAATCCTTTTGGTGCTGGATTTGGACCCAATAGGATGAAGACACCTCCTGGAAGCACTCAGACATGGAAGCGGAATTCCAGAAAAGACACACATTATTTGTGAGGGTGATATTTGACATATCAGCTCAAACCTGAAGTCTTTATGTCCCCAGAGATAATAAAACCAAACTTCACGAGAACATTTGAATCACCAGCAAAAGACCCAGGTGCCCCACGGTGTATTAATGTTAGAAATATTACAAAAACAGCTAAGCATTTGGAGAAATAGAAAAAAAAATATTTTAACAAAGAAGCAGTTAGTATAAATGACCAAGAAGTATCTGTATGCTGTAATGAGCTGATAGAACCATTGAAGGCTCAAGGAATTAAAATAAAACAAAACAAAAAGCAATGATAATAATGAGGAGAGTTCTAAAAAGAGAAATGAAAATTAAAGAAACAAAATAAGGTGGTAGAAGTTTGTTATGCAATAACTAAGATAAAACCATCACCACAAGGTGGCTTATGAGATGTTTTGATCATGCAGAAGTCAATGAAAAATAAACAGAAAATGTTTATTCTAAATAAGAGAGAATAAAAAAAATCCCAAGGACCTAAAAAGAACTTAGCTGCCCTGTCTAATTAAACTTTGTAACTAAGTTAACAGCAATATATGCTAGAAAATTGCTAAGAGACTTTAACTTTTTCCACTAAATTTAACAAAACAGTAAGTGAGATGATCAATACATTAATTAGCCTGGTATAGACATATATATGACAGAAATATATGTGTATGATATACACATATAGATATACATGTATATACATAATGATTCTATCACAGCTCATAAATATGTATAACTGCATTTTGTTGGTATTTATTGGGTAGACACAGTAATGCAATCCTATAGTCTCAACTCCTCAGGAGATTGAGGTAGGAGGAGTACTTGAGTTCAGAAGTTTAAGGCCAGTTGAGGCAACATCCACTCTCAAACTAAAATCAGCCAATATAAAAATAAACATTTAAGGCTGGGAGTTTGGCCTTGTGGTAGAGTGCTTGCCTAGCGTGCCCGAAGACCTGGGTTTGATTCCTCGGTACTACGTACATAGAAAAAAGCTGGAAGTGGTGCTGAGGCTCAAGTGGTAGAGCTCTAGCCTTGAGAAAGTCCAAGGACAGTGTTCAGGCCCTGAGCTCAAGCCCAGGCCCAGCAAATAAATAAATAAATAAACAAATAAATAAATAAATAAACATTTAAAAAGTTAAAGCAAAAGGTTTCATAAGCTTTGAGTGATCTATGCAAAAGTACAGAGTGGGCTAAAATGAAAGCAGTTAAAATCCTTTAACAGAAAGATTTAAGAGAAAAGGAAATTCATATTTAAAGAAAATTTCCAGTCCTGTCAAATAAAAAACGAAATCATCTTTCCTATCCAAGGAGTGCAATTCGTGATGCGACAAATAAAATTTAAGAAAATATTCTACATGAGAAATACCCATGTCATCCTGTGAAACTAACTAAAATAAATGGAAATGTTTGAATCTGTCAAAAAAAAAGAGGAGAAAAAAGACAAATCATATCTTTGAAATGTCTGAAAATAGCTGATTTCTCATCAGAAATAATGGATGATGGAGAACAAACAACGTTTACGAAGTAATGATGAAAGGAATTTGACCTAGAATTCAATATTTTCAGGCCCGTTCCTTCACAACTGCTGAAGTGAAGACAATTGTCATTAAACGAAAGCAGGGAGATTAAATCGCTAGCAAATTTGAAGAGAGTAGAATTTCTTCAGGTTGAGAGAAAATGTTAGTTGGCAGGAAACGGTCAACCTTGCCAAGGCACTGTCCTCCAAACCAGATGTAGCTGACTGGTGGTCTGTGGTCTGTGGGCAGAGTCCCACACTCTAATGCTTTGTACCTTGTTCTATTGGAACATAACCACCTCACTCATCAACACATCGTGTTTGGCTACTTTTGTCCTTTAATTGCAGAAGGGACTTCCGTGAAGCTTGCATTTGGCCATTCATAAAAAGGAAAAAAAAATACTCAAAATTTACCATAGAGGATATAAAGCAGAGATCACGATAGAAATATTTAAAAATGAAAGAAAGAAAAATGATATTGTACCATTTGTAAATAAATGAATACACCTGGAAAAATTATGTTAAGTGAAGTAACTCAGGCCCAGAGAGATAAAGGATGCATATTTTTCCTCATAGGTAGCAAGTTAGATTTAGCTTACACATTTATACGTACCTACTTTGGTGGCATGGAAGTAAGTATATACGGACATATTACCTGAAATGTTGTAAGATTCAAGGGAGAACTCAGTGTAATTCCTTAGAAAGACAAAGTCAAAAATCAAATTTCAGCAAAATAAAATACCAGAAAGAGTCAGGCGTGCTGGCTCACACTTCTAATCCTAGCTATTCAGAATACTGAGATTTGAGGATCGCTGTTCAAAGCCAGTGCAGGCACTAAAGACCAAGAGACTCTTATCTCCAATTAAACATTAGAAAACTGGAAATGGGGCTATGGTTCAAGGGGTAGGGCAGTAGCCTTGAGCGGAAGAGCTCAAGGGCAGCACCCACGCCCAGAGTCTAAGCCCCATAACCAAACCAAAACAAAACAAAACCAGAAAGGGGGTACTCAATGGGGTGGGTGGAATGAGGGCAAAGGGAAGAAGTGAATGAATGAAGAGGAAAAGAAGGGGAGAAATCAGCAAGAACCCAATATGTAATGTATCCTACAAAACTAGAAGGAGTGAGAGAAGGGACGGATGGGCAAGAATTTTGAAGGGTGTGACATTGATCCAAATACACTGAATTCATTAACTGTTTTGTTAAATGACAAGCCTTTGACTGACTGCTTAAAGATCATAAAAAAAAATAAGAAGAAATATAATGCAGCACAGATACATGCATGGAGGAAACACAAGTAGATCTTAAAACAGTTACTTGGAGATGTTCATGATAATATGAACGATTGGAAAAAGTGAAACTTTATGAGTGACTACCAGGTTAGTATACAATGCTTTTCTACCTGCTTGGACAGAAAAAATTGCAAATGTTTCTTTGGTGTTCTACAGTAGTCGATTCAAAAAGTGACAAAAGAGTCCACTGATTTATCAGATTTCCAAGGGTATAGCCAGAACAAACTTGCATTTTTTTTTTGGTTTGCATGCTTCATATTTATACAAAACAACTATGTGATGCATAAAACTTTGTGGACTGATTATCTCTCGTAGTGATCCTTCCACCCACAGGGATTTCTAGAAAATCCATCCACAGATTGAAGATTTGTTGCCAAATGTGTGTGTGCGTGTGTGTGTGTGTGTGTGTGTGTGTGTGTGTGTGTGTATTACACTTGCAACAGCACAAAGGGGAGTGTAGAGAAATAAATAGTACACATTAAGACCTGCAGAAAAAGATAATAATGACTTCCATTCATATATTCTGGTTTTTCCCCTATCCCCTCTTCTCCCTTCTTCTCTCCTACCTTTCCCTTCCCCCTCAACTGCTGCTCTCCTTTACTCTTTCTTTCTTCTTTCCTTCGTTCCTTTGTTCCTTTGTTCCTTCCTTCCTTCCTTCCACTCTCCTTCTCCTTTTCCACCTTCTCTTCCTCTTTTTCCTCCTCCTCCATCTTCTTTCCGCTCTTCCCTTTCTCCACACATCTGTGCCCTTGGAGTGTTGCCCAGAGGAAGAATACACAGTTGAGATAAAGAGAAATGTGCCAAGAAAGCCAGATCAGACAGTATTCAGATGAGCATCTGTGCTGAGAACAGAAAGCCAACGGCTCCGCAGCAGCTATGCAGAATTCTGCTGCTGTGGAGGGCTGTCTCCTTTGCTGAGGCCTTTTTCACTTAAAGAAATACTGTGTCTTTCTGTTCTGTACTTGAGCCTTATTTGTCTGCTACTGTGCAGGTGTTTTGTATCTTTTTCCCAATTTACAAATTCAAGGATTCAGGCCAACCAACCTCCCATTATTTTCTACCCACCAGATTTGACAGTGGCTTTTTTTTTTTTTTTTGGCACTGACAGACACTCCATAAAAATCATGTACTGTGACTGGTATTCCAGGCAGAATTATTTCATAACAATTATCTTCAAATCTCCCATGTTCTGTGTGCTCAAAACCAATTGTCTTTATTTTAATAATTAAGCCAAAGTGACAGTGGATGACAGCTACAATTGGTTTCATTTGTGAGCAGACTCTGCTTTCAGCGTTTCTCTAGAATCATCTGGCTGGGTGTCAAAATCTTTAAGCTTTGAGGGTAACCAAATTTGTAGACAGACAAGGTGTATATTTTCTCACAAACAGTAACATTTTTTTTTGTTTTTTTACCTCATAAAACACCACACACATCTTCCCATCAAATCCCAATAATGTTAGCAGGTTTGTAAAATGCAAATCTACAAGACGTTTTATAAACGTGAACAACGTTTCCTGTGGGATGATTCTGCTCCCATGTTATTCTCTTAAGTTAAAGGTTGGCTGAGATTTTCTGAATAGGGCCAGATAGTAAATATTTTTAGTTCTGTAGGTCACAGGGTCTCTGTTGCAGTTACTTAAGTTCTGCCTTTCTATTTTAAAAGCAGATAGAGACAAGCGATAAACAGGCAAAACAGTCCATTGCTGGGTATTGGTGGCACACACCAGTAGTCCTACTTACTCAGGAGGCTGAGATCTGAGGACTGTCATTAACAGCTGGAGCAGACAAATTGACAAAACACTTATCTCCAATTAGCCAGTTTTTTTTAAACACAAAAAGGTAAAAAAAAAAAATGACAGAGTATCAGCCTTGTGTGAAGGAGCTAAGAGATCTGGAGTTGAAACTCTTCAGGCACACACACACACACACACACACACACACACACACGCACGCACGCATGCAAGTACACACACACATAAATGGAAATAACAGGACAATGATGTTTACTTATAATTGCTAGCAATGGGGTAAAATCAAGAGTTTGTGGTCTGTGGGGTTCTTCTAACACTTATGTTTGTACTCATTATATTATGCTTTTATTGCCTTATAATTGCGAACATTTAAAGCATCACTAGAGATGGGTTTCTTCTCCGTCTCCTTTTCCTCTCCTCCTCCTCTTCCTCCTCCTTCTTTTGTTGGACTGGAATGTAAACTCAGGACTGATATTCTCACTTACTCTTAGTGCTTGGTGGAGTATGTCTCTAGCCTAGGGTCAAAGTCACAGGAAGAGTGAATGTGGTCAAAAAGCATTGGAAGAATTTCTATCAAACAATTGCTAAGAGCATTTTATATAAATACAGCATGTGGTAGTTTCATGGCCTTTAACAATTCTTCCCTGTAGATTATCTTTTCCATTTTAATAACCATTGGGTAGGTTAGAGAGGGCAGGTATGATCCTTTAGCCCCAGGAAATTTAAATGTGTATAACTGCTCATCTAATGTCACAGCTACTAAATGCTAACTCAAGATTTTGCGTTTTCCATTTGTTCTGCAAATCAGGTCATTTGTGCCTGCTTTTTTTT
Source organism: Megascapheus bottae (assembly GCF_031878675.1). Lineage (NCBI taxonomy): Eukaryota > Metazoa > Chordata > Mammalia > Rodentia > Geomyidae > Megascapheus > Megascapheus bottae. Next base: position 21,695,035 of record NC_143525.1, read on the forward strand.
TTGGTGGTAATTTAGATTGTACAGAAATGGTCTTAATTCTATCCTTGATATGCAATTACTGTTAGAAATGTAAAAGAAAGCAAATACTTTCTATAGTTCTAAATTGATCAAGACAGCAAAACTGGATAATTTAACAGGAAAAAAAACACAGAAATATACCTAAAAGGGCTGCTTTTCCTTAATAACAGTATTTCTCTGCCTGAATTATAAAGGTAATTTTCTCAATGATCTACTTGGCTTCCTCCAAGGAAGGGAACTTGGGGAAACACCTCAGCAGCCTTTTATGAAAGACTCCTCATACTCAAAGAGAGACTTTCCATGATTTCCTCTCAGCCAACTGGTACTACAGATATCTGGGTCTGGGCCTCTGTACCAATCTGAATGTTACAAATTTAAATAAGTAAAAAGCTAAAAGGGGAAATAAACTATAACATTAGCAATTGTGATGTGAACAATAAGCCCTGAGCACAAGACCTCATGAGGCATGCATACAGCTCTCCTGTCTTCCTAGAATAACTAGATAAACACATACTATTCTCATCCATCTTCCAGACACATGGATATATTTCTTATTCAAGAAGAAAATAGTCTTTTTGATAAACTGTCCAAAAAGATCATTAATGAATTGGACTGCAATCACAGGATTTATAGTCGCTAATTTTTTTTTTAAAAAGTAAGTTCCCTACTATGAGGTTCTTTAAGAGAAAAGTTGAATTGTTTCACAAGTGCATGTATAAATAGAATTTGTAAATGTTTTATATTGACTGAAGGTGTTATGATGCTACACACTGGATAGATGAAGAGTCCACCATAAAGTCAGGTGAATGTGACTACAACGAAGCAGAATCTAGATCTTTATATCACAGATCCATGAAAGCATAAGATGAAAACCATTGATGTGATACATACAGGATTTTTTTTCCATGTGAACACATGTCATGAGTTGGGGCAGGACTGAGAGAACTTACACATTGGCTGTACCTCCCTCTAATATCTTTCTTACTCAAAGCTTGGTGAAGACATATACTCCATCCAGGGCTATGAAAAGTGATATTATCACAGAAGAAACAAATTAATTAATCTGCGTAAAGACAGACAGTGAAATGCCAGGCACTGGTAGCTCATGTCTGTAATCTTAGCTATTCAGGAGGCTAAGATCTGGGGATTGTGGTGCAAAGCTAGCCTGGGCAGGAAAGTTCTTGAGACTCATAATTCCAATTAACCCTAGAAAACTGGAAGTGGTGCTGAGACTCAAAGTGGTAGAGCACTGGCTTTGGAGCAAAAGAGCTCAGGGACAGCACCTAGGCAATGAGTTCAAGCCTTATTACCAACAAAATAAATGAACAAAGAGCTGGAATGGAGTTATGGCTCAAGTGTAGTGAGCTAGCCTTGGGCAAAAAAAGGTAAACAAGAGCACCATGCCTTGAATTCGTGTCCCAGTACTAGAAAAAGAAAGAATAAAAGGAAATAAAGAGAGGTGGAAGGAAGGAAGAAGAAAGAAAGAAAGAAAGAAAGAAAGAAAGAAAGAAAGAGAAAAGGAGATAGAGATAGTTGTACCTTCATTTGAGATCCTGACGCTTGTGTCTATTGAAACTGATAAAAGTGGGCATGCTTTTATGTAGTCAGGTCTATGAAAATAGAGTGGAAATAATGTCTGGCAATCAGTGCCTTCGGAGTTCTGTCACCCTTGGTGTGTTGAACTCTTGTCAGCAAATTATACGAAAATAATCACAACGTGCAAAGCAAATCCCAAAACAGGACTTCTAAGATTCTTGAAATTATTTCCACAGAGTGGAGGTCAGAATTTGGCAAGTCAGTACTCCACAGTTCAGAGCTGGCTTGGGCCTTAAAATCGTCCCGTGTACAAAGGAACAGTTTCCACAGAAGTGTGCCTGCCGAGTGCGGGGCCAAGCTTCTGAACTCGGCATAGAGGAATACAGTGAGGGTTGGGAAAGGTTTTTGTTTTTGTTTTTTTTTTTTTTTTTTAACAAAAGGCTGTCAGATCTGATTTACGGAGCTGGTGTGCATCGAGCCAGTCTCACTGAACCCTCTGAATTTGAGCTTTCCACACTGGCAGACTTTCCCGTAATCCAACAAAGACATAGAGTTATAGGCAGTTCATAAAAGTGATGTCTTTTGTTTATTCCTATCGGGGGTCTCTCCACAGGGGGGGCAGAATCAATGAAGTGCTAAACGTAATATGAAATCAATTTGCCTTCTCACTTCACCCCGAGGATAAGGAAAGAGTCTTGCTTTTCTGGGGCTGCTACAATCCCAGATGTCTTCTGGGTGACTGGGAGAGAAAAGCGAGAGAATTGAAGGATATTTTTAACTTAATTCGTTTAGGCACTTCATTTTGAGATTGATTTAGCTTCATCTGTTTAAAGAATCACAGGAGTGTGAGTGAGACTGCTTTTCCAGATAGAGCATGAAGTAGTTTGAGAAAGGTGTTAGGGCTCAATGAGATCTACTTTTAGAAAAGGTAAAAGAATTGTCTTAGTGGTTGAGAAAGGAAAGACTAATCAACCCTAGCCACTTAGGATGGCTTCACCATGTGGTGATGTCGCTGTGATGCAGTCACTGTTTCCTAGCAGAGTGAATCAGTTTAAGTTAAACTCAGTTCCATAAACCTTGGATCATATGGGTTTGCAGATATATTTTATCTGTAATAACAACAGTGGGGATGTTTGCAAACATATAATACATTGAATTAATTTCATTAAGAGAATGGAATAATTATTTGAAAGGAGAATCTTGTGGTGTAAAACAATCACATCATATTTTAACACATGATATGGAGAATAAATGGTATAAGTCATATGTTCTGGGTCTTCTTAATATTGTTTTATCTTGTTCTATAATTCCAAATATGTCCATATACATATACGTACACAAACACACATACATATGCATAGATAGATACCTACCGTTTTTCTTTTTCTTGTTTTTTGTGGATTATAGGGCTTGAACAAGGCCTAAGTGCTGTCCCTGAGCTCTTTAGCTCAAGGCTACCGTCCTACCCCTGGGTATGGGCACTGTCCCTGAGCTCTTCAACACAAGGCTACCATCCTACCCTTAAGCTAAGCCCCACTTCCCATTTTCTAGAGGTTAGTTGGAGATCAGGGTCTCAGGTCCTTTTGTGTCTGGGCTGGTTTTGCAGTCAAATGCTCTACTACTGAGCTATACCCCCCTCTGGGCTGGTTTTGAACCTTGATCCTCAGATCTCAGTCTCCTGAATCACTAGGATTTCAGGTGTGAGCCACCGTGCCCTGCTTCTTTTTTTCTTTTTGTACCTTTTTCTTGCAGACATGTTAACAAATCTAACTAGGTGGTGTAGGTCTATCTAAAATTGTTTGTAACATTGCTCTTCACTTCGTTTTAAATACTTTTTCAAATGAGTTTACTTAATGGTAGGATAACATCAATTCTTTTCTTTTTTGATATTGAGTGCGTTACACAGGGTCCCACAAAGACCACGACAAGTGATCTCCTTCCAGCTCTATGGCCTCTATTTTGAAACTATTCTTAAAAAGGATGACTTGTAGGCAAGGAGAGAGTGTGGCTAAAAAGGTGGCCAGCAAAGAAAGAGCTTAGGTTCCAATTCATCCACTGCCAAACTGATGGGGAGGTGCAGAGAAAATGAAAAAGATGTCTTTAACAGGAATGGCTCAGATCTAATGCCCTATCAGGTTCACTCAGTGCCACACTATGTTTGGGCACTGTCTGTAAGAAGCACAGAGTCAGACTGAGCTACATACACATCAAGACTCTCTCAACTGAATCTGTCTTGAGACACAATCGGAGCCTCACACTCCCTTAGCTAAGCAGCTTGGAAATATAATGTGTTGGAGACTATGAAATACTAATCAAGACAAATGTGCGTGTGTGTGTGTGTGTGTGTGTGTGTGTGTGATCACATCACACCTTTAATATTAACACATGTGACTCAGACATACAGGCAGGCTCAACACCAAACTACTCAAGACTAGCTGATGAAATAAACTCTATATTGAAAGAGTCTCAGCCATCTCTTCGTGACTGTGTATACTCAAAAGGATTGCTCCTGTCAGCATTAACAGCAGCAGAGCTTGGACTGGCTGCCAACATCACAAGAATTTAGTGGTGTGATCATTTTCCACGACTAATAATCCTAGTTACTCAGGATGCTGAGATTTGAGGATCAAGGTTCAAAGCCAGCCTGGGCACAATAGTCCCCATAAGACTCTTAACGCCACTCAAAAACCAAAAGTGATGCTGTGGTTAATAGTAGATTACTTAACTTTGAGCAAAAGAGGCTCATGGACAGTGCCTAGGTCCCGAGTTCAAGCCCATTGCCAAGGAAAAAAAATGGCAAAAAGGCAATGTGTGCTTTTCTAGAAAGAACCAGAAAGCACATAAGCATAGTATATAAATGGCAACATCACAAATTGTGCTCACCCTGAGAAAGAAAATCCAAAGCCAATGTACAAAGAATTTTTTTTTCTAGAGTTCCCGATACCTGAAATCCCATCTGAGGATTTGGGAGACTGAGGGAGGAGGATTATAAATCCAAGGTCAGGCTGGGCGACTGTGGTAGACTCTGTTCTGAAAATTTCCAAAATGTAATGTATCCTTGCTGGAGCTCAGAGCTCAGTGGAGCACTTGCTGCTTGTCTAGAATGATGGCAGCCCTGGATTCGACCCTGAGCACCGCCCTGCCACAGCCCCCTCCAACATGCTAGGTCATTATCTCTCCCATTATTCCTCCTTATCTGCCCATCTTCCTTGCCCTTTTCTCTGAAGTGACTCCACAATTTGTGCTGTCCACATTGCTCTAGAATCACCGGACAAAGATCTAGCCATCAGTTGGCCTTTCTTCAAACATCTCTGAACTTCAGACTCTCTGCTTCAATCGTGGGCCCCACTGAAGAATCATCTGTTTCTTTGTCAAGATTCACGCGGACACAATGGTAATTAAGCAACCCCTAAAGACGAGAATAGCTCAAGCCCCCCTTTAGCCACAGGAGTTTATTGTCCAAGTGGATGGAAGGATTGGGAAAGAGGGTGAATGACACCTTCTAGTCTCAGGGGTTTTGTTGTTGTTGGTGGTGGATGTGAGGCTTGCACTCTGGGCCTGGGTGCTGTCCCTGAACTATTCGGCTCAAGGTTACCTCCCTACCCTTTGGGCCAAAGTGCCACTTACGGTTTTCTTGTGGTTAATTGGAGATAAGAGTCTCATGGTGCTTAGTGCCTAGGCCAGCTTTGAACCACAATCCTCAGATCTCAGCCTCCTGAGTAGATAGGAATGCAGGCGTGAGCCACCACGCCCAGCATGTGTCAGGTTTTGATAAGAGAATGTAATCAATTTGTCTGAAGCAATGCAGAAATTTTGAGTTAAGTCAGGGCAGTTGTGATTGCCCTGCTATGTACCCAACCAGGGCACAGCCTGAACATCAACCTTGGACCAATCAAATGCCTGCTGTGCTGGAAGAGTATTTTCTTATAACACTTGTAGCATGAGTCAGAGTTGCTTTGCACATAAAGAACCTCTCAGGGCTGCTTTTCACAGAAGAGGCCAATTAGAATTTTATGGACTCTCCAGTACAAGTGTTAATGTTTGATAAAACCTAACTACAGTTACTCCTTGCACTTAACCAGATTTTACTATTGTTTTAGTGCTTATTACCCCAGAGGTTCTGCTTGCAAATTGTATCAGTGCTACTCTTGGTCTCCAAGAATGTTGCACATTTTTTAAAGCAACAACAACAACAAAAAACAGATTTGCTCATCTACCATTGGCTATCTGTCATACACTAAACTAATCATTGCATATTGAGGGGCACTTCATATGAACTCTGTCTTCTGATCTTGTCATGGACTTTAACTTCTGTTTCGAGTTCATGACCATTATTTTTATTTTTCTTTACTTTATGTCCTACCATCAGTTTGGCTTTTAAATCCAGGGTGCTGTATGATTTCCTAGGACACCACATTCTTTGCAACTTATGTACCTCTCGGCACCATTCACAATAAGGGTGTGAGGCTGTGTCTGCCAATAACAAGAGCCCAATAAAGTTAATTTTTTTTCTTGGTTAGGCATTTTGCTAGTTCCCTGAACACATGGAACCGATTATCGGGCACTGCGATGTTGTTAAATAAAATGTGCAAAAAAGAAAATACAATTATTGCTAAAGTAAAAACATACCACCAGGGGTTATTAAAAAAGCAAGATGTTTTACATTTTAAGGATGTTTCATTGCTACATGTGTGCATTTGGTGGAGAACGATTAACTCCAAGACACTGCCATGCAAGGACTAAACATTTCCTTCTGCTGTATTGTCTTTTAGTGGCCTGGAATAAATGGAAGCAGACATTTTTATTCTGAAAGAAGGATCATTTTAAGAGGATGTAAAGTCATGTTTTCTCAATGTCGAAGTACAGACTAAAACTCACTTAACAATATCAATGCGACATCTACAATAGGCACCATTCCTTATTTTAAGAACATGCTAAGGACTCTATGAAGTCCCTGGGTGGATTTGACTTGCTTAGGAGTTCCATTTATTCACGAAGTGCATATCGTCACCTAAAATAACTACATTCTAGTGTAGAATATAAATTTCTTTGGTAGGAGAAAAGAAAGAAAAAGCAACTGTTGTCTTTATCTGGTTATACTTGAGAATCATGGGAGTCTAATAAATAAAATGTATTTACAAGCTAAGGCGTTATGCTGGCTACCATTTGCTTTTAAAACTATCTGATCCTGGGCTGGGAGTTTGGCCTAGTGGTTAAAGTGCTTGCCTAGCATGCACAAAGACCCGGGTTCGATTCCTTGGTACCATATACATACAAAAAAGCCGGAAGTGGTGCTGAGGCTCAAGTGGTAGAGCCCTATCCTTGAGAAAGTCCAAGGACAGTGCTCAGGCCCTGAGCTCAAGCCCAGGACTGGCAAAAAACAAACAAAAAAAAACCCAAAAAACTATCTGATCCTCCACTAATATTCCACAGTGTATCAGGTTTGTAAATTCTAATACAGACACTTTAATGCCTTTCCCCTGGAGTTCAAATGTTGTGATCATGAGGTGTTGAGCTGAAATCCACAAGTGTATTGGAATGACGTCACACTTGAATGTTGCTCTTCATGCTTTGTAAGTGAACCAAGAACATTCCAGCAAACTATTAAATTAGTACATTTGACTTTAAATATATATATATATATCAATATATGCACACATGCATGTACAGTATATAACTATACATAGTCAAACATATACACAAGTGTTCCCCTACACATATAGATATATTTGCATGTACACGTATGTACATGCATGTAGACATAGATACCTATACATATACATGCATACACAAATATTAGACACATTAGCTGCAAAAACTTGAGCCAGATAACTAAAATTGTAGTTTGGGCTTTATGAGCTATGTGTGTAATAATAAAATTTTCCTTCTCTTATGTCTACTATTTAAGAGTCAATTATAATGACATTTGAATCACACTGATAACCAGATTTGCATCTGGATGTTAATGGTTCACATCCAGCGAGAGAGAGAGAGAGAGCAAGAGAGAGAGAGAGAGAGCAAGAGAGAGAGAGAGAGAGAGAGAGAGAGAGAGAGAGAGAGAGAGAGAGAGAGAGAGAGAGAGAGAGAGAGAGAGAGAGGGAGGGAGGGAAGGAGAGGGAGAGAACTCTTTTCTTCCTTGCTTACCAAATATCTAGCATTTTTCAGTTTGTCCACCTTGCTCAGCTTTGCAAATCTGACAATGAATAAACTATCAGGATTGCCTGGAGAGATAGCTGTTATCTTTAATAAGGAACATTTGTCATTCAAACACACACACACACACGTACACGTACACAATTGTCATTACAGATGCACTACTGGCTACTGGTAAAACAATAAGTTTGCATTGTCTCAATGTAACACTCTGCAACCAATTATTAGTGCTTGACCTGGCTTATCCTCTACATTTTTGGCAAATAAAAGAAATGATGAGGCTCTGAACATGTCAAAATGAACAGAAACTGATCCTGTTGTCAGAGGACTGAATCAGTAGGTTAAATCTCCTGTATCCTTGGAGAACATTTTCCTCCCAGTAGATCTACAAAGAACACTCTTTACATTTGCTAGGGAAGCAGTATGGATTTCCCTTTTTTATATTTCAATGGACTTTAGTGAGCTCTCCTGTGCTTATAGGACTGCTGAGAACCAAAGCAGATTTATTCATAGGTTTACTTTTTGTTGGCATAGGTGGTAATAGAAGGATGGAACAGAGCACATTTTTAAAAACTGGATGGAAAAATTGGGCACTGGTGACTCAAGCCTGTTATTCTAGCTATTTTGGAGGCTGAGAACTGATGATTATGTTTCTAAGCCAGTTGTGGAAAGAAAGTCCCGGAGACTCTTATCTTTAAGTAACAAGCAAAACATGAAAATAGAGCTGTAATTCAAGGGTTAAAGCACCAGCTGTGTGGTAGCAAAAGTCAAGGAAGAACACAAGGCACTGAGCTGAGTTCAAGCCCCAATACAGGCACAAAAGAAGAAGAAAGAAGGAAGGGAAAAAGGACTGGATTTATACCAGATTGAGTATTATAATCTTTCCAACTTAAATTCAGTTAAAGAATTAATGAGAAAAAGCAAGGCATTGCCCAACTTCAGTGTTTAATAATTAGTTAGTAATACATGCTACTTGCGTCATGTACATGATAGAAAATGCCATACTACACGATTTCCAAGAGAATGTAACTTATGGCAATTGACTTTAACTTCTCTTGGCTGAAAATACAAGTTGACAATACTTTTAAAGTGGGCTTGTTGCTATCTAGAAATCAAGTCATCAGTTTCATTGGAATAATGGCTCACTATTGAGAACCCGTGTTCAGGGAGAACTTTAATGTGTGCAGAATAAGATGACTTGACTCATTAACAAGCACATGTGCAGAATGGAAATAGCCACTGTGAACCACATGGCCAGAGGCTATCTGAAAAGGAATCTGAGTGATAATTACAGGAACCCATAAATGATATAACTAGATTTTGGCAACTTCTTTAGAATATGTAGTACACCAACATTGTATTTGAGTGCGTTAGCTAAATCATCCACAGGACTTTTTAATTCATGTTATAAGCAATGCAGTGTAACTGCCTAGTGTTTTATAGATTTGGCATAATCAAAATGATTTAATATACTAATATTCACATGGGTGAATAACTTTTCCATTTATTTCAAGTGGATTTGAAAGAAGCTAAAATTTGAAGTTTAATATAGAAACATATGGCAGGAAAATTGCAACATTGGAAAATACATTTGCTTGTATGAGATTTAAAAGCATTTTGATGATTTGTTCTATGTTTGTTAGACTTATTTTTGATTTAACAAAAACTATCCATTTAATCACACCCTGTGTTCATTCCACGATTTTCATGAAAACATTTTAAGCATAGTTATATGTAAAGTCCTACTATCTGAAGTAAATATAGAGCATTTTTTCTGTATATAAACTATAAATTTAGTCCTTGCAACTCTAGTTTACTATGGAGTTCTTACATGGGAGCTGAGAGATGACTTTGACAAATGGCAATATTGCTGAAGTCAGGACTTTCCTTTAAGAGTGTCAATTGCCCTTATATAATCTACTGTGTGCTTTTATACTTTTATTTTGCAGTAGATTTTAGAAACCTTTGATTTATTTACAACAACTTAATAATGTAGGGAATTATTTAAATACCCATACTCATCCCAGAATGGTACATACACCCTCGGACTAGAAACAGGATCTTAGAACATTTTCATGATCAATTCTTTCTTCCTAATGTTAGCTAGTGCTTAGATCTATCCTGTTAGAGTTTCTCTTCAATGTCTAAAAGTAATTTATACTATACACACTATATACCATACTATACTATAAACATACCAATAAATTTACCTTACAACATATATGATGCTCTTGCTTTGAAATTGCTAACTAATTCTAAGTGAATGATGAACTACAGTACATTTGACTAAAGCCGGGCAAGGTTGCTTACACTTGCAATCCCAGCCAATCAGGAGACAGAGACTGAGAAGACTACATTTCCATATCAGCCCAGGAAAATAATGATCTGCATCCTCCATTTCAATGAGGATTGTCCTATTATAACCCCACCACTATGGAAAATCTTTGTTTAAGGCTCTTGAAAAATAAACTAAAGCAATGAAGATTGGGACTATGATAGAGTAAGCTTTTAGCAAGCACAGAATCCTTCCTTCCTTCCTTCCTTCCTTCCTTCCTTCCTTCCTTCCTTCCTTCCTTCCTTCCTTCCTTCTTTCCTTCCTCCCTCTCTCCCTCCCTCCCACTCCCTCTCTCTCCCTCTCCCCCCTCTCTCTTTTCCCTCCTTCCCATCTTCTTTTCCTTCACTACTGTCCCTGAGCATTTTTTTTTTTGCTAAAGGCTAGTGTTCTATTACTTGATCCACAGCTCCACCGTGTTTTCTCTTGTCAGTTGAAAGAGTAACAAGCAAACATGGATATTTTTACCTTTTTGCCTTACCTTGCTTTGAACCATGGGTCTCTGATCTAAGTTTCCAAAAGCTAGGATTACAGGTGTGCGCTGCTAGTGCCCAGCCTCCCGTTTCTTTCCTTAGAGTATTGCTTATTGGGTTTTGAGAAAAACAGGGGCTGACCTTTGCTTCATGTTCCTGGAAAGGAGTCCCAGCCATTCTTCCACAGCCAGTGCTAATTTCTACCTCATAACCCCGTCATGTTCTTTGTTCACCAGACCTCACTGTGTGGCCAGCTTCTCCAGAAAACATGAATTGAGCTTTACCTTTCGCACAGACCCTGTCTATCAAATGTATACCATATATTTGTTCTTTCTTTGAGAAACTTTCCAAATTTGTGAATTTATTAATAGCATCCTTTACTCTTACCAGTATCATGGATTCACTGTTTTCAAATACTTTTATGATCATGTTATTAGGACCTAGGGGAGAAAAAAAGGGCCAAATACATGAGTTCCATCTGTCATCTTGACTTGAAACTGCTGTTCTTCAGCTCTTCTTCTACATATCGGATTGCTTTTGCTCTCCTCCTTCCCAGGTATGTCTGCATTTGTTAGGTATGAGGAGATTATATAGATTGTGTGTGTGTGCATGTGTGTGTGTGTGGTGATCAAAGATTCCTGGGGCAGTGCCCTCATTATCTGTCAGGCCTAGTGTCTCTGATTAAGAACAGGTGCAGCAGAGCCCTGGCTTTGCCTACCATTTCTGTCTGCATCAAATAAAAAGCAGGAATGAGTCTTGCTGTGAGAGCATGCCCTCCCTCTTAATTTCCTGATGCTGGAGAACATGCCAAGATATTGGCAAGGCTATGAATTTGTGGCTGACCAGTGGTCCCACATCCTGCCATGCGCCCGACAAATTTTGCAGTTTTTAGATAGGAGATTTTGATGTGGTTCTCTTGGAGTTCTGTCCTCCATGTAATGTAATTTCAATGGAATCAGCTTCCGTATGCTCAGTGAATTATGGCTTCCTTTTACTATTTGTATATGACAGAGCAACTTTGTTGTTTTGAAATTTCTATACATGGATGGCCGGGTTCCCTTACTTCTAAATCGGAGACAAACGTTCTTCTATCAATTCTTTGCAAAATCCTTTGGTCATTGTCTTTGTCGAGTGGATGAATTCAATATTGTGGGGTAACACGCATGTCTAAATAGCATTTTGTAGAGAAGTTCAGATACATTCGCAGCACCAATAGCTTCTGATACCTATTCTTTTAATTAGTTTGCCAAGACACCTTCTTAGCCATATTGACTCGATTTAATTCTCAAGTGCAATGAAGAGGTGAGGCAGAACAGTTTCTACTTGCATGGAACTTTAGTGAGTTGTGGAATACCGTGTTGTCAGGGTCGTTATGGGCAAGCAGTATCTGAGAACACTTCGTATGGACCGTGTCCGTTGTTTGACTAGACCTAGAAATAGGTGTTAAATTGAGAAAGGGGAGTAGGCAAGGAAAACCAAATCAAAATCCAAAATCAAACTAGCGATGGTTCTAGAAGGATATAGCCATTTTGTGAATGTGAGAAGACAGTCTAGTTTAATAGACATAGCATGGCATTCAAGCTTAAATTAAGCAAAAGATAAGATGAGATGCCTGCATTTATCTGTGCACCAGAAGGACTCAATCAAGACTCAATACCCCAATGACTATGAAAAGAGAGATGTCTCAGAAATGAATGGAGGAGGTAATTAAGCTAGGATTTGTATCTAGAGTAGACGTTCGGAAAGACAGTAAGGACATGGCACCATTTTGTCTGGTATCATTTCCTTATAATATCCTTAATAAACCGAAGTTACTGAACACACCCTCTACACAGACACACAATCTGAAAAATTCCCCTACAAATGGTGTGTGGGGGAGTCAATTGTAAAGTAATTAATTAAAACTTGTGAAGCAATTTAATTAAAACTTGCTTACTGGAAGCAGGGTTCGGACCCACGTACTGAAAATACATTTTAACTCTTTGGAGCTCAGCTAAGACCGCACACCATAAAGGTGACCAAAGGTGACCAAATAGATGACATTTGTCACAAAAGCAAAACAAAACAAAACAAACAAAAAACCCTTAACAATCCCATTCTTATACCTATTAAATCTAAAAGCATTTCTTTATGCTCTACGCATAAATCCCCAGTCATGAGATACCTTCAGGGAACAAAACAGCCAACTGTTCCCAATTGTATTTCCCCTTTCAAACAAGCGATTGCCTGCAAATATTCAGGAGAAATCATATGCCTTCCAGGGACAGACAGCTGGGCTCTTCAGAGAGAAGAGATGGCTGCGGGAAAAAGTTGTGGACCATCTCAATCCCATTCTTCTGGCCCTTGATTGAAGGCATTACGTTTTATTTTATTAACTTCTTTCTTGCCCTTCCAGAGTGAAGGGTGCTCACTCCAGGGCTAGTGCAGAGCTGCCCCCAGGGAGCCTGGGTGCAAAGGTTGAGAACCACAGCTGGCAGTGATTAGTAGGACTGGAGGAGATCAGTGCTTGATTAACTTTCAGCTGCTATTGGTTTGCCTCAGTTCCTGCAGGAGAATTAATCTGCAGGTTTGAGTAAATTGAGGGTTTTAATGGATACCAGACACATCAAGCCCACCCAGACCACCATGATTTTGCAACTCTTTCCACACGTTTAATTGTACAAATGAATTCATTCCTCTCGACCCAGTGGCCAGGATACCTCTACCTCAAAGGTTTTCTTCTATGGCTTTCTCCATCTTGAGCTTTCGGTTCCAAGAAAGAGGAAGTCTTTCAGTGTAGGCTTCTGGTCTTAGATTTTGGGACATTTGAGGTCTGTGCTCATTTTATATGTTTGCATGCAGTGGACTATCCAAATCCCCAGGCATGTACTTATTATGCATTATCTCAACAATACTAAAATAACTGCCATTTGTCCAATGGCTACCTCCTCCTCCTCCTTTCTCTTCCTCTTCCTCCTCTGCCTCCTCCTCTTCCTCTTCTAGTTCTTCTTCTGTTATTGTTGAACTTTCCCTAGCTTCCAGGTTTGGGATACTCTTAACTTTTATTTTATCAATCCCTTTCCTGACAAGAGGAGGTTATGCCTGGTTAATTAGGTTGTCCTTGTATTCACGAATTGAGGAAATTACTCAAAAGGAAAAGTTTGGCCTGAAGTACATTGAACTGCGAGAGCACCATTTTTGAGATTGAAGACAAGGAAATAAAAATCAAGTATTAATCGCCTTACACGAATAGAGAACATCTCCTGAGGTGCAAGCATATAAATTATTGCTTTCTTAGCATCAAATCGGGGAGTACTTAGAGAAAAGCTGAGGGGATTTGAAATATACTGTGTTGCTCATGTTATTCCTTGGAGCATTCTACTTCAATGGCATGAAGGCATGGAACTGAAATTCTGTGGTCAACTCACTTGCACATTCATTGCTCACTTTCTCCCAACAACATTTTAAGTCTTAAACTAACACAAATTGGTATAATGTGCTTCTTAGGGAATCAGAAATTTTAGGGCGTGAGCTACTTCTGCTTGTTGAAGCCTCTCTGCCACCAATACCAGATGTATTAACATATAATATATTGATATATGTCAGAATTATCTTTGCTCAAACCTTCTCTCTAAGAAGCCTTATTCCTTTATAAATGGCCAAGTCATCTTTTTTTCTATGTATGTGACATCTATTTTCTATTCTTGTCTTTGTCCCCAACCATTTCTTTAATATAGAATACTCTGCTTCTTGTTCCTGGCTGTGTTCTGCATGATTCTTTACTTTTCATTTAAGGGATAGCTCTTGTAAAGAACTTCCCTTTGTTTTCCAAGATGTGTTTTGTCTTCATTTCAAGATAAATTCCTGTTAGAATCACAAATTGAACAGTTAGATCAACTATTATCTTAGATGAGCATTAATTTCTCAACTATGTTCTCAATAAACAATTGATAACATCTCAAACTGAGAAGGACATGCTTGTAAAATGGGAATGAGACTTGGCGCATATACATAAGTCATTTGTGGGTAGTTTTCAAGTTACCATGGTTGATATACTAGAAAGAGAAATAATTGAACATAAATTTAAATAAATGGGGGAAAGGGTAATATTAGTCCAAAGAAATGTATTAAATACCTGACTTATGTAATTGTAACCCTTCTTCACATTAACTTATCAATTATTTTTTAATTCCAGAGAAAAATATTATTATATTATTGCTATACCATATCCAGAAATCTCAATGACAGCCAAAAATATAGATTAACTTTCCAACTAGAATACAAATCACACAAAATGAAACTCATCCTGTTTGATTATAACTCCGTCCATAGCTGTTGGTCAGCCAATAGTTTTGAATGAATCTAATGAATCAACAAGCAAATAAAACAACTAGTTAAAACAGTATTGGTATGAATGATTTGCTAAAGCCATTCATGATGGGCAAAAGCAATCACCACCATAAAAGGGTGGATGCTTAGATTGGAATATATATGAATTCATCTAGATAAATGGTGGCAAAATATACTTAAACCTGGACTCCCAGAGGCAAATGAACTGATCCATGTGTTCCCACATACAATAATAATTACAGAAAAATAAAACATTCTCTGGATATCAGTATCTTTGCCACTGTCCTTGGCTGACATCTTCCTTTTTTGAGGGGACTTGGAACTTTGGTCATGTTAGAAAAAGCATGATGCTTCCTAGCTAGTTACATGGGATTGTCCCTAGTCTGCAAATTGGCTTTACTGTTTTACATGAGCACAGTTATCAATTCTGGACTTGGTAAAGTTGAGTCTACCACAGAACATACATGAAAGTCTAACTCTCAGAAATTTGAATTTACCAAAAATAAGCCATCAACTTAGGTATTCAGAGACAATTGTCCTTTTAGGAAGATAGGATTATCAGTCCTTCTTCCTGAATTCATATTTGCTTGAGCAATGATGGGGCAAAATATTTATAAGACTCTTTTCAACAAATATTCCTGTTGCCAATACTCTACCTGGTGCCAAAGTTTCCCAGATTTCAGGAAAGTAATTTGCAGTTTTCTCTCTCATCCAGTGCTCACTCCTCTAAGCTGATTCTACCCTGCATTGAGAGAACTAGTTTAATTTCTTCTCACCAAGATATAGATGATTTGGTTGTACTAGATGATGCTATATTTTTAAGGTGTGCACACTGAAATACATTCATCATAAATATGTATGTTGAATTTTCCCTCTAAGATGTTCTACAAATTAGATGAAAACGAAACCTGTTCTCCCTAAAATTACTTGGCTAGAAAATGTTTAGTTTCAAGGAATTATTTCTCCAAAATATGCCTTAGTTACAAATGGTTATCTCTAATTCTTCACCTTTCTTTCTCTCTCCTTGCTCTCTCCTTTATTCTTTTCATAGGCATTGCAATTTTCACAAATTCTCCCTTTCTACTCATCATAAAACCAACAAGTAGTAAAGTATATTATAGGTCATTTTTTTTTCAAGTTCTGGGCTTGAGCTCAGGGCCTGAGCACTATCCTTGGACTTTCTCAAGGTCAGAGCTCTATCACTTGAGCCTCAGCACCACTTCTAGCTTTTTTCTATGTATGTGGTACCAAGGAATCAAACTGGGGTCTTTGTGCATGTTAGGCAAGCACTCTACCACTAGGCCAAACTCCCGGCCCTATTATAGATAATTTTTATATTGGGAATATTCCGGATCTTTATTCTGAGCAATATAAATAATATAAGCCATCACTTTAAGATGTTCTCAGGATTTTGAAACTCATCATAATATATGCCACATCAGGGGTCAAGTAGTAAGGACAGAGCCTTTCTTTGCCGGGCAGATACTTAAGTCTAATAAAACTAATGAAACATTTAAATGGAAAAAAAATTAAAAGAACACTAAAAAGAAGATACTCAAAAAGTCAGGAATGATACTATCACCTAGCTTCTTCATTCACAGAAGAACAAAAAAATGGAAATAAGAAAGCTACTGACACTTAAAAAAAATACAAAAACTAGTTACAACCTAAGAAATAGAAATCGAAGGTACGGACATTAAAAGAAAAACTAGCTCTAGCCTAGGTTGGCTAAAAATAAGATTAATTATTTTCTGGAAAACGATACAGTTTGCTAACCACATTATTACATAAAGAACAATATGTTCGATTCTTTTAGCCAGATCGGCAGCTATTATTACCATTTAAGACTTGAAGAACCACTCTGGCTGGTTTTCCCTGTTGTTGTTTCTGTTGGATACACAGTAATATTCCCCTCCACCCCACAAATGCCCAAGTTGCTTATTTAAGCAGACTTGAGAAATTTTTTTCTGTTCCTCATTAGACACCTTAAGGGTCACTGGCAAGCAGTGATCGTTTTGCAGAAATAAGGGTTTCACATGGAAGCATCATGGAGCCGAAAGAAATTCTCTTCCCCTTAGGATCCAGCAACTCAACGTTGAGGCCCATTGCAAAAGCCTAGCTCAGCTGGAGGCAGCGCCTGGAAGGAGAGTGGGGTTATCTTTGCAGTGGAGGGTGTCAGAGCTGTATCTTCCCTGCTGTTAAACTGCAGTTTCCAGAGGCTACTGACTTGAGCACTTTCATCAGTGTGTAACTCACATTTAATAACAACAACTTCTGGGGAGCTCAGGAGCTTGATCATGGAATTCTGGAACGCTGACAAACTTCTCCTGGTTCTGCCTGGAAATGTCCAACTCCTGTTTCATGGGCCATGTCTCTTCTCCAGCACTAATTTTAGTTGGTGAAAACCAAACATCACCTAATGGAAAGAAACCCACAAATAACAAACAAATGAACCCACCTCACCGCCCCCCAGCTCCTGCCCACACCCTGGAGATATATTTTAACCCCCATGCTTGTTTTCAGGTTCTGCTTTGCAGCTTGTTGTGTTGAATTTTTTTTTTAATTTAGACAATCACTATTTTCAGAGAAAGGATTGAAATTCCAGTTCTTCATGACTCATAACACAGAACATTGCTTAATAGGATTCTAAGGCCCCTGGGTCTCTGCTCAGCGTGGAGCCCTGCTTGTGGAGACAAACTGGCTGCAGACTCTGTTTACATCACATGTCAGGTATTGTTAGCCTTGAACTAGGGGAAGAGGGAGACTGTGTCTATAAATTCAAGCAAGTCCAGTACATCTCAGCTTGAGCTTCTATTCTAGGATAGAAGGGATGCCAGATCTCTGAGCGCATTGATAGTGGCTTGGACTGAATGACTTGCAGAGATCCTTTCTGATGATGGCTGAGCTTCAATTCAAGAAGTCAGTGTCTCAAGCGATGTGTTTCCTTCAGGGAATTTTTCTATGTCAGAATCAAGAGGACTAGGT
Organism: Megascapheus bottae; assembly: GCF_031878675.1. Taxonomy (NCBI): domain Eukaryota; kingdom Metazoa; phylum Chordata; class Mammalia; order Rodentia; family Geomyidae; genus Megascapheus; species Megascapheus bottae. The sequence continues at coordinate 21,712,861 of NC_143525.1, forward strand.
GCTGAAGAAGGGTTTGATGGATACTCGACAAAGCTGCTCTTTCTGAAGCCATTTCTCATTACTCTCTGATATGTGTGTTTCTATTCAGCCAGCATTCCTTATCACAGTACATTGAATCACTCCCAGTCTCTCAAGTCCACATTTTGTATTTCCAATTACATCCGTAAGCCTTGTTTCCTACAAAGTCAGTATCCAAAAGCATGCAGTGTTTGGTAATTGTTTTCCAAGGGGTTATTTTCCCTTCATTGGTCAAACACACACAAGGTTCAGAAATTCTCCCAATGTTTGGTAAACTTTAAAACAGGAGCAAGAGATTGAGAGGCAAAGAAAGAGAGGAGAGAGAGGGAGAGAGAGAGAGAGAGAGAATCTGTAGGTGTTATGCCTTCTTATCTGGTAGATTTTAGGATCAACTAGTGAGAAACTCCAAGAAACAGAAATCTTCCATTTTTTATCAGATGATTTTCTAATGACAATGATTATCTAACATCAGTGAACCAAAGCATCAGGGGGAAAAAAGTTATGAAAACACAGCTCTACTAGACTTCCCAAGAATGTGGTGCCGAACCATCCCTGTAATCCTGGGATTTCTAGACATTATGACCTTGATCCTTGCCACACACTTCTCAATACTTGGGGATACTTTTAGTACACAGAACTGGAACAGAAGGTCACCATGTCCAGAGAGGTTGGTCTATTTCTTATCATGAATAGCAAGGCTCTCTAGCTCTCCAACAAAGAATTACCCAGTATAAAATGTCAGCTACACTAGGGTAAAGAAAGGCTGTTTCTCTGTCACTATTTAAAGGTTTATCACTATTAAGCTTTACTGATGAAAAAAAAATACCAGAAGAATTAAGTACAGGAATAGATGAAAGATTCTGAGTTGGGTCAGTACCATTCCTTTGTCTACCTCTTGGTTCCTTGAATCTCGTCAACCCGACTACACTGACATTATTTATATTGCTCACTTGCCATCTTTTCCTTCCTCTGACTGGCACCTTGCAACTAAGGTATGCCATATTAATCCCATTCGTGGTCTGGACCTGTTTGGCTGCCTGTCTCCAGCTTGACAGCCAGTGGAGCCAGAAGACCACAGAAGCAGGATCAATAGAAGAACTAAACTCAGAAGCAACAACAGTCACTAGCACCTATTCTAAACAGTAACGTCACTTGATGGATTTCGGCAACGTTCCCATTTTATGCCAGGCCCTGTTGATACAAGTGTATCAACACTGTAATGAAGTTAAACTCAATATATTTTTTTCCTCTAGTTATAACTGGCAATAATTTTGCAAGTTCCCAGCTACCGTGGAATCCATTTGGGGCAAGCAAAGAAAGCAAACAAGCTCCAGTATGAAATGTAATTGTGGTTACCACATGTGAAATAGGTTAGCTACCAACATTTTCTGTTAGGCTTTCGTTTATGGAAGCTTGATCACGGGAAAGACAGACAATTATCTGGGCATTTTCTTGAAAGAAAAGAAAAATGCTTTTGGAAAAAAAGAATCCTGGAACTATACAGATTGTAGAAGCAAAAATGATACCAACGATGTGGCCAGAGGGACCGGTAACATATTCAAGATGATTTATCAGAAAGATAAGGAAAGGAGAAATGAGACTCAACACAGTGAAATCATGCCCACATACCTATTTGCTAACATTTAACGTAATGGCCATTGCGTATTTAATCACTACAATGACTCTCGGAGTTACATAATACCATGGCTTTTATGACTAAGGATACTGAAGTTCCGAGAGGTTTAGTAAATCCCAAAGTCTCACACAGCTCGCATGAGAGACTTGTTAGAATCAACAGTGATACCTGACCATTGGGCCATTGGGGAGTCTAGAAAACTCCTAATCAATCATTAAAGTGTTTGAACACATCTGACATTTGGTCAGCTGATGAATGCACATGATTACTTTGAGCAGTGCTGAGTTCCGGCCACTTCAGGATTCTGTACCTGGCTAAGAGGTGGCTCTCAGTAGGCGATCTTCATCATCAAAGAAAAATAGAATTTTGTATTGATTCCTTACTTTCCTCCTTCAATTAAGTGACATTATAAACTCTTATATATCTCTAGGCATTTTATACTTATATATATATGTATATTCTCAGATTGTAACAAAAGGAAAAAAATGCTAGTTAAGATTTTTATTCAGCCTAACATATTTCCTATCTAAAAATGAAATGCCAGTAATAGTGCCAAGTTCTAGCTGGTCATTTATGTACATGTCAGCATCAATACTTTACTGTGTCATGAGGTCAGAGCTCTTGCCCACTTTAAAAAAAATATTTGATTGCAACTTCATGAGAAGAATAAATGTTTCCATGGTTAGAGACGATGTTCTGGGGGGGAAAATGTAAGAAAAACTGGAGGTACTTACAAGCTACTGCAAGTTTCTTTTTATAATCATACTTAATTCATCTTATAAGTAAACTATATTTATACAAGTGAAAGCATACATTTGATTTAAGTAGACCAATTTGCAAAAGGCCCTGTATGTATATCTATAGCCTACTATAAACATAAAATACAGAGTCCTTTTATTCTTATTCTCTCTTATATATATTTTTATTTCATATCAAAGATTTCTACTGACGTCAATAGAAGTGCTGGAGTTGGAATAAGTGGGAACAAGGGGTGTGTGTGTGTGTGTGTTTGTGTGTGTGTGTGTGTGTGTGATTACATGTCTGCATCTGTGTCTGTGTATGCTGATTCTGAGGCTTGAACTCAGGGCCTGGGTGTTGTCCTTGAGCCTTTGTGCTCAAAGCTAATATTCAATCTTTTGAACACTTCTAGCTTTTTGGTGGCTCATTTCTGCCCAGGCTGGCTTTAAACAGTGATTCTCTGATCTCAGCCTCCTGAGTAGTTAGGATTACAAGAGTGACCTGGTGTGCAGTTGAAGGATGGATGTTTTTGTTGTTGTTGTTCTTGTTGGTCATAGGGCTTGAACTCTGGGCCTGGACGTTGTCCCTGGGCTCTTGAGCTCAAAGCTAGTTCTCTACCACTGGAGCCACAGTTCATTTCTGGTTTTGATGTGGTTAATTGGAGACAAAAGTTTCACACTTTTTGTGCTCCTCAGATCCCAGCCTCCTGAATAGATAGGATTACTAGAGTGAGCTACTAGCACCAGGCTAAAGGGCAGACTTTTAAATGCACATTTGCTAGGAAAAATCGTGTGTACTTAGCCTAAGCAGTGAATCCTAATGGAATATTTCATTCATTTCCATGATTAAAATTGAAAAAAACAAGAAGCAATTTAAAAATGAACAAGATTATTGTATTGGACTACTTGAATAATTTATTTGTGCAGAAAATTTTAGTTAATTAGTATTAGTGCTAAATATAATACTCTTAATTTCCAAAATTTATTCGTGAGCTCAATTCCCAAAATTACATAGGAAATCAAAGGAACACGGAGCACATAAAATTCAGTCATAAATTCAATTTTATTGACAATTTAAAGATTGGCTTTCATTCAAATGCTTTTCCTATTTTAAAGCTGATATCTCTCTGCCTTATTTGCCAAATCTTTTCTTAAAACTGTCTTGAAAAATTATCAGGTATTTGAATCGTTTACACATGTATTATATTATAAAATAATTATACATATATATATATATGGAGAGAGAGAGAGAGAATTTGAATCCTTCATAGTAGTAAAGGTGCTATGACTTTCTAGTTAATAGTCTCTTAGCCTTTTGGCTCAAAAATAGTCTTTTTATATAAATTTGTTTATTTCAGGTGAATAAAATTGATTTCATATTTCTCTGCTTGTCATATACTTTTTGTGTCTGGCGGTACAAATTGGGGCAGGAAATCCATGGACTGACTTAAAGGAATCAGTTAATATCCACCCCCTCAGAAAGTATCTTTTCTTTCTAATGTTGCTGACATTTGAGGGGAACAGCTAATGAAATAACATACATCCGTTGAAAACCCTTCATCATGTCTGGTACGGAAGGCCAACAACCCAAAGATTTTCATACAATAACGAAGTCATATTTAGTCTTCAGTGTGAATTTGCATGAGTCAGAATACAGAGTTCTGACAGCCATTTTAATAATACACAGAGGCAGGCAAGTCCACACAGGGGCATTCTATCACTAACCCTTTCTGCACTTATTAGCTGCAATTCCCCTGGTGACTAGCTATTCCAGCGGCAGCTGTGAGCTGTGCTTGTGGAAGCAAGAACTGATCATTCATATCACCCATCCATCCATCAGTCATCTGGGGAAGGAGAAGCAGAATACCTGGCTTTGAAACTGAGAGGGGTCTCTGAGTGAAGGGGTGGGAGTTGATTTTCCTGTGTGGGATCCTTCCTACACAGCAATGTAGAAGGGGATGCACACCTTCTCTTTTTCACTTTGCATTGCCGGGGAGGCAGGGAATAAAACAAAAACAACATTTTCCCCTTGGAGCCTCACTTAAAAGAAGCAGCCTCAAACCTCGCAAGCCTGGCTTCTCAGCTGCTCTCCCTTCCTCCAACCTTTTCGCATGCTGCTCCCTCTATCTTCATCAGCTGTTTTACTACCTTGCTTATTTGGTCCCAGTGGAAGATGAATGGCTTTGACTAAAACAATTAAACAATGGCAAAATTGAAGTGCAGTTTAGAGCCAAGAGTACCATGCAGCCCGATTTCTTGGCTTTTTTTTTTTGGTCCTGTTTCTGAGACCAGAGCACAGAATGCTGGAATTCTTTTCTTCTTTGGAATTTCTAAGGAGGAAAAAGAATGGCAATGACACTCATCCATCTTCCATCCTTTTCAGTTCAGTAAGAAGCTAATCAGCATCGGGATCCTCTGTTTGATGCAGACCACAGGGACACGGTTGTAAAGACACAAAAAGGCTACACATACAGAGGAAACTTGTGAACTACATGATTTTTCCCTCTTCTTTGGGGTTTTAGGGGATCAGACCTAGGGCTTCATGCAGGCTATGCAGTCTCTTCTTCACTGAACTTGTATCGGGATAACTTGTAAACTTAAAAATGGATTACACAGTTGAGTGCCAATGGCTCAGGCCTATAGTCCTAGCTCCTCAAAGGACTGAGGTCTGAGGATCATGGCTCAAAGCCAGCCCTGAGGTCAAGCCCCAACACTGACACACACACACAGACACACAGACACACACACACGCACACACACACACACATACACACATACACAGATGTGGATGGTCTCTGCAATTATACATGCACTCAGTAAGATGACTGAGAGAAATCACCCCGAATATCATGCCACTGTTGTCCATGCTCTATTAAAGTTCATCGTTGTTCTTCCTGCCATTAGGTAAATTCTATCATGTCTCATGAGTTGTACTGTCACCTTGAACTTAAGACTGATGTTGCTCAGGTTAGCTTTGCTGACTGATCAGGGTGAAGGAGCAACAGAGAAATAACAAGAATAAATTGAAAATGCCATCACATGATTAGACTATTCCAGATGGCACATAGGTAGAAAGGAAAGATAATGACATTTTTTTCACATGGGTAAATCTTTTTTTTTTTTTTTTTTTTTTGCCATTCCTGGGCTTGAGCTCAGGGCCTGAGCACTGTCCTTGGACTTTCTCAAGGCTAGAGCTCTACCACTTGAGCCTCAACACCACTTCCGGCTTTTTTCTATATATGGTACCGAGGAATCGAACCCGGGTCTTCATGCATGTTAGGCAAGCACTTTAACCACTAGGCCAAACTCCTGGCCCACATGGGTAAATCTTTATGGATGTCATCATTAATTTATCTGTACTAAATCTGTATGATTTCCTTTCTTTAAAGTTTAATTTGCAACTTAATTGTTCATGTTGGATATTTCCACTTCTACATTCCTGAGTATCTTTCAAGCTCTCTGACCATATGAAAATGACAGTAAATGACATGAAGTTTCTAAGATAGGAGTTCAGCCTAAGAACAGATAGGGAGACAAAGTTCACTTCATATTGTCCTAAAAATAATGAAATAAGATCTTTTTCACATTATTAGACAGCTTACTTCTCTAACTCTCACTCAGATTATTTCAGATGTCTCCTGGCTATTAAAATAATAATCTATTAAAAATAAGCATGGGGCAAATACTAATGATTCCCTTCCTCTTTTATTTATAATTATTCTTTTTGTAATGCAGATCCTGGGACTTTGGGGCTCAAGGCTAGTGTATTCTACCACTTGAGCTACAGCTCAGTTTCCAGCTTTTTAGTGGCTAATTGGAGATAACAGTCCCATGGACTTTCCAGCTTACCACAATCCTTAGATCTCAGATTCCTCAGTAGCTAGGGTTATAGATGCAAGTCACTGGTGCCTGGTTTCTTTCTTGTTTTGTTTGTTTGTTCATTTGTTTGTTGTTTTCTGAATCAAATATTCAGATACAAATTAAACCAAAGTACAAAATGATTCTGACATTGTCTCACACTCTTTTATTGAATCATTATTATGCAACAGAGAAAATAGACTTCAACTTAGAAGAAAAGGATTGATTTGTTGAACAAAGGCAAATTTCAGACAAAGGTTAAATCTGCCATTGCACAAAGATTTAAAATGATATTCCATCTTTTCATACTACTTCTTCTAGTATGAAAATATTGGGAAGGAAGTGACTTCTGGAAAGAGAGAGTTCAGATAATGTATGAGGATGTCAGTAGTTATCCTGTGGATTCTTCGGAGAAATGATAAAAAAAAGAGTGGCTAATACAGTTCTTTCAATTTTGTTGAGAAAGAAAAGAGAAGTAATGAAGATAAAAGTCAGAGACTAGGGGAAGAGATATGAGAACCAAAATAAGATGCAACAGACATGGAAGAAACTGACATACAGAACTAATGAGGCGAAATGCATATCCAAGCAACAATGAAAGAAAGAAAACTCTGAACCTCAAAAAGAACTGAGATTCTTCATGTCAAACTGTCAAAACAATTTTTAAAGTACATAAAAAAAATCAATAGGAGGGCTGGGAGTTTAGCCTAGTGGTTAAAGTGCTTGCCTAGCATGCATGAAGACCCGGGTTCGATTCCTTGGTACCACATATAGAAAAAAGCCGGAAGTGGTGCTGAGGCTCAAGTGGTAGAGCTCTAGCCTTGAGAAAGTCCAAGGACATTGCTCAGGCCCTGAGTTCAAGCCCAGGACTGGCAAAAAAAAGAAATCAATAAGAAAACAAAAAACCCTGCAGCCTGGTATCAGTGGCTCATATATACAATCCTAAATACTTAGGAGGCTGAGATATACCAGATTCAGATAAAAAAACTTCACAGGACTACAACCATCAAAAATCCAGAAGTAAATGCATGGCTCAAGCGCCACCCATAAGCTAAAAGACTGAACAAGAGGATGAGACCCAGAGTTCAGGCCCCAGTACAGACATAAGAAAACAAACATTGAAAAACAAGGGGAAAATTTCTTGAAATATTTAAAGGTTAAGTAGATGTTGGCAGGGGTAGGAGGGATCATGTTATTCTCCAGAAAGGAAAACTGAAAAGAATAATTGCCAACAAATGAGAACAAAAATTAAGATAGTATGAAATATCTCCTCACAGAGCCACATTTGGGGAGATAATGAGACAAATGACAAAGAACTTGAAAAGAGTAAACGTGAGTGTCAGTAATTTCAATATATTTAAACTATTGCTTTGAAACCAACGTGAGCAAGGTATCCAGTCTTGGTAATTAGTTGTTGAATTGGGTTGGCAGGTAACATGTTCATAAAAGGTATTCTCTGATGTTTCCCTGTTTTATCCTTGTCCAATTTTGGGATGAATTTTTATTGGTCTGTAATTGGTAGAGTAGTCTGAGTTGTCAATTGTTGATCTTGACAGCTTGAAATGCATCATTCTGAGTCCTCTTTGCTTTTAATGTTTCTGTTGACACATGTCCTGGCATTCGGTTGGCTTTCTTATTGTGAAATGACTTGCCTTTGCCTTTCAATATTCTGAAGTAACCATGATTTTAGTAAGTGACTTGGCTTCCAATATTCTTCCCTTAAGTTCTGTACTTATTGTTTTAAGCAGTAATAGGCTGTAAATAATTTTCTCTCTTAGTATTCTAAATTCTTCTTAATATGGATGGGCTTCTGTTTTTTCAAGATTTAGAAAGATTTTTTTTGCCATAACCTATCAAATATGTTTTTTATGTGCTTAGCTCTATCACTGCCTCACCTTTCATCTATGGATATCATTTGTAGTTTTGATTTGTTAAATAGAGTTCTGAAGTTAGTATAAATTTCTCTTATTTCTCTGATCTTTGGTTTTAAAAACACTTTCTTCTACTTTTTCATTTCAGTCATGGTACTTAAACTCTGGGCCAGGGTGCTGTTCCTAGCTCTTCAGCTCAAGACTATTGCTCTACCACTTGAGCCATAGTGACACTTTCAGTTTTCTGGTGGTTAATTGGAGATAAGACTCACACAGACTTTCATGCAGACATTGAACTATGATCCTCAGATCTCAATCTATTGAGTAACTAGGATTACAGGTGTGAGCCACCGCGCCCGGCTCTACTTTTTCTGCTATGTCTACTATATCTTCAAGCCACTAAAATTTGTCTTCCATTTCCCCCTACTCTGCTGGAGTTACACTTTTTGCCTTTTCTTTCTTTGAATCCAAGATTTCTTTTTTTTTGTCTTAGATTGATTTATTTGCAGGATTCCTAGCTCTTATTAAAATGCTTTATAATGTGCTGCCTGACATGTATACACATTTATAAGTGTATTTATTAAAGTCTATTTTGTATCATTAGCTGTTTTCTCTATGTACTTCTTTTAACACTTGATTTGATTTGGGAGCCCCAAATCCCAGCTATTCAGAAGTCTAAGAAATTATGTGAAGGATGATTTTAAAAAGAATCAATGAAGGTGGTCAAAGAGACCACTAAGAAAGTACTGTGCTGATATCATGACAATTCAGGAATATGTGTCATAAATTACTCAAAGGATATGACAATGAGAAAGTCGTTAGGAAGAAAAAAAAAGGAGGCCAAAATATCTCATTTTCCCCATATCATAAGCCAGATGAGCAATTTTATTCTTCTTACGTGCAGAATAGATCACATGTGATATTCTGGTGAAATGACTTGAATATTTTCTTACCAAGAAAAATCAGATCTGGCTGTGGATAAGATTTTTATTGTAAGGGTATTGCTCAGCCTTCATCCACTGGCAGATCCTTGTTAGAAATAACTCCAGGCAAAGGAATAGGCAAGCAAATTAGAACAGGGATCAGGACAAGTGAGGGATTATTTAAATCTCATCCCAGGACCACCAGCTCAAGGCATTTGCCAGCTTGCCTCGTACCACTGTTCCAAGTCCATTAACAATGGAAAGATTTTTCTTTCTTGGCAATAGGGATTAAACTCAGAGCCTCATACTTCGTTTTTGGGGGGTTAGTTACACTGTAGACTCTGGAAATAATGTGGAAATAATGATTCTGTAACTTGAGGTCACCAAATGTGCCAACGCCTTCAGTAGTAGACCTCACCATAAGCGAAGTTAAGCCTTAGCTAACAAGAAGAGCTAGTCACGCTATCATTCATTGCTCTGCCTGCAGCCTGGAGAAAGACATCCTTAATTTGGAAGGATAAATAACAAATATACACTCCAAGAAAATGTCTGTCCATAAATACCTATAAAATCTACCATTTTTAAAGTAACATGAGATGCCTTTTATAAAAATGATAGTGGTATATAGGATTAAGTAGAGTAGATCTAGTTATTATTGATCAATCTGTCCATCATCTACCTATACTTCTTTCTTAAAAAAAAAGATTTAAAGCAGCAAAAGCTGACCAATATTTCAGGCATAATGTGATAGTAAGAAAGATTTCTCTTTCTCCCCTGATACATGGCCTGCTTCTCTGAAGCAAGGACGAGAGGCACATCGACATTTGGCTTGAAGACCAAATGTGGAGTTTGCAAAAGTGAATGCTTATGTCTCTAATATAATGAGCCTTCAGATTCAAGTTAACCCAAAATGACTCTTTTTCCCAGTGAATTTTACCTAAATGTCAAAAGTTGTGTGCCAGGATTAGCTCCAAATATTTTCATTGCCACCCTGATCTGGCTTAGAGACAAGAACATAACTTATAGAGGCTCCAGCTGCAGTGAGCTTAGAGTGGATCACTTTTTATTTTTATAGGGATTTCCCTGCCAAGTTCTAAAACATGGAAAGTTACATTAGCATGCTGGACATTGCCTACAGAGCAAGATTTTGAGTGAATGTGTCCTCTTTTCCATAGGCTTCTCCACACTGCTGGAAATCAGAGAGGTCTATGGCTTTCAGCTCCTTTAAATGTTATTTTAATTTGTTCGATATGTCCTTAGATGGAAAGATGTCGAGGCAGTATATTCCTCTCCTTCATAATTTCCCTTTTTATTTAGATAACCTGGCAGTAGCATTACATCATTTTTGCTATATATTTCTAAATTCAGAGAATCGCAGCCCCAGGATTTATTTTCTTTTAGAATGTGAATTTTGAATGTATACCAAAAACAAATAAGGAAAATGTCTTCTTGCCTCATAGGTAATTTCCATATATTTGATTTTATTCTTAAAACTCAAGAAAATGGTGTCAATTAATAGTAGAGATAAAGGAACAGATGGGCAAATTCCTACCTCTATGATATTTCTGAGATGGGGGATGGCTGATGATGGTTTCTTTATTATTTGGCAAAGTTGGTATATTGATTTAATACTGTGCTGAGCACTTGCCTGGTTGCTAGAAAACAGTATAGTCTACTTTCCACTAAGGCGATAGACAAGCAGATTATAATGCATGTTACAACTTAAACATTGATGTAGATGAAACAGCAAGCATGGAAGAACCCTGTAGATGTGTCATGTAGGAGTTATTCCAAAGGGGACTTTGCCCTGTGAAATTGCACATTGTCAGAGATAAGGCCTGCATAATCCTGGAAAGGCACTCTCTGGTTAGAGGAAATTACTAATAGCAAGATCCAATGGAATAGATTATGAAAACCAGAAGCAGGAAACAAGAAGAGAATAACTTGAAGAAGGGCCAGAATGACAGTAGAACGATGAATAGAGGTGAGTGAGATGTTGACAATTATGTTCCTGAAAATTCATTCATGTGTTCCCGATCACAAAATGTCGTAAGGATTCCAAAACCAAGGAACACGACGTAGGTGTCCCTTGTGTTGAATTCAACAGTGAGTTGCCATTTTTACTAAAAAGGAATCTCACAACTATTGATTACATGCATGCATTACCTTAAATATTATTATGCATATTACCTTAAATGCCATAAAACTTAATAATAAACATTTATTTTAACTGAAATAATCCTACATAAGCAAAGAAGCAAACTTGATACATGTAAGAAAAAGAACTATTCACATGGATTTTATATACATGTGTACATATAAGTATGTGTACATGTTTTATGTACACATACATACATGTACATATGCAAACACACACACATATTGGCTGATAGTATGAAATTCTGAAGTTTAAGAAAGGTGTATCCTCCTAGTTTTTTCTTATTATTTGGAGAAAAATGTGATGCTCGATAAACTAACTAGATATGTAAAGGAAGTAGATTTCAAGTTCCATTTTTAATTCAGTGGTAATCCTTTTTGCCCCAATTATAGTTGCATCTACACTGGTTTGTTTGTCCTGTGTGGCAGGTGACAAGCAGTGATTGTGAAATTAATGAGTGTCATTTATTATATCTAGAGATAATACCTTGAGACCTGAAAGTCCCACATTGAACATCTTACTCTGATAATAAATTCTAAAGACAAAACTATTTTGTAATGAATGGGAGACTTAGATCAATTGACTTCTTGGTTTTATGAATTGGTGAATCTTGTTGGTTTTTTTCCTGTCTGACAAGGTATTGATAGACTACAGATTGGCTTACCTGAATTAAAGACCTGTAATTTTCACTGTGATAAACATCCGTTCGCAGAGGTGATTCTGAACAGCCTGATTTATTCTCTCCAGGGTAACTAAAAAGCTTTTCTAGTGTTTTCCTTACATGTTCACTAATAGTCCTGTGATATATAACTTCAAAAGTCTTTCTTGGAAAGAACTAACCTGTGGCAAAAAATTGCTGGACCCTAACATATACTGAATCCTTCACTTGAAGATGTACGCTAATTGCTCACCAGAAATTTCTCTTTGTCTAATAGTAGTGGGGTTTGAACCCAGGGACAAATTCATTTTTTTAAATTTTTATTTGCCAGTCCTGGGGCTTAAATTCAGGGCCTGAGCACTGTCCTTGGGCTTTTTTATTCAAGGCTAGCGTTCTGCCACTTGAGCCACAGCATCAATTCCAGCTTTGTTTTTCTGTGTATGTGGTACCGAGGAATCGAATCCATGTCTTGGTGCATGCTAGGCAAGCACTCTACCACTAGGCAAAACACCCAGCTCCCAGGGCCTAACTCTTTTAGTCAGGTACTCTACTAACCTTCTATGTCCCCATCCATTTTTTCTATTACCGTTTTTTCAAGTACTTTTTTCTTGTATTTTTGACATGGGCCATGAACTTCCTTGTGTTTTTGTCTGAGCTGGCATGGACTGTGATCTTTCTTGCATAGCTGGGAAGACTGACTCATTCCACTGAGCCCAGATTTTTATTGGTTGGGATGGGATCTCACAATATGTTTCCCTCCAGGCTAGTTTTCAAACTGTGATTCTTCTGATGTCTGCCTTCTAAGTTGCTGAGATTATAAGCATGAGCCAACAAGCCTAGCAACGCCAGAATCTGTAATATTTTAAATTTCTACCAGCAGTGTGGACTCATATCCAAATGAGATGTTCCCACTTCTTTTGAACAATTATACAGTTTAAAATGATTATTTTGTTATATGTATCCCTTTGTAGTAAGATTTATTATTCTTTATAACTTCGCTGGCAATATGTATTTCTTCTGGAAATCACTTCATAGTTTTATTATGGAATGTATACTTGTTGAATGGATCTCCTGATTGTTTATATACATTATAGGTTTTAATAACTCATAGCTACAAATCTTGAAAATATTTTCCCTGTTTTTTTATTTCATAAATCACTGAACACTTTTGGTCTTTGTTTATATATTTATATGCTATTTACTGTGGCCATTGGTCTTGAAGTTAGGGCCTCCTGTTTTCTAAGCCAATGCTCAACCACTAGAGCCATACTTTAAATCCTTTTTTCTCCTGCTTATGTTGGAGATAAGTTTCCTGTTTTTTTCTGTCTATATTAACTTCACATATTAGTATTTCATCTCTAAACCTCCAAAATATTAGAATAACAGGTGCTAGCCACTAACACTCAGATGGTCTTTACTTTTGCTATATAAAATTTGAAGTTCTAGTTTAATTAAGATAATGCATTTTAAATGGTTTCTACTCTTTGTGTTAATGACAGTTTTCAAAAAAATTCCACTAAGAATTTGTTTTAAAATGTCATCTACATTTGATTTTTTTTTTTGCGGGTCCTAGGGCTTGAACAAAGGGCCTGGGCACTGTCCTTGGGTTTTCTCAAGTTTAGTACTCTACCACTTGAGAGACAGCACCACTTCCAGCATTTTCTGTGTATGTGGTAGTGAGGAATTGAACCCAAGGCTTCATGCATGCTAAGCAAGCACTCTACCACTAGGCCATGCTAATGGCCCCTACATTTGATTTTATTCTACTACCTGGTACATGGGATGAGCTAGAAATCTGAAAAATTTTTTTAAAAAAGCTTGCATTTGTTTACTTTTTAAAAACATGATTATTTTCAGTGTCTGAAGGCTGACTATGAAAATAATAGTGTTGAATTGGCTATATGTGGGGATTCATAGCACCATTATCTCTGAATAAATACGTATTTTATATCTAACAATACAAGAGTGATTATGTGAAACATACTTAAATTTTACTTCTAGTATGGGTTTGTATATCTATATGTAAATCTGACGTTTTTATCTGAACAATAATTTAATTTTCTTTGAACTTATAATTCCTTGCCATAATACAAATCTTAGAAAAGGAAAAAGACTAACATTTATAGGAAATCATTTTTTTAATTCCAGGTTTAATGTAATAGAAATTTGTGTTATGGTATTTAACTAATTCTGAAATTACTTTTTTCTCAAGTATTTTAAAGCATTTGGCTTCGTGATCTATTTTAAAAATCTAAACTATAAAATTAAGATAAATGGACCTAATAACTTAAAATGATATATTCCATCCTTCTAAAAATCATTGCATATGTATTTTGCCTTATCCCACTTAATAACAAAAACAGGCCTTATAGTAGTATAGTATATTAATACTCTTATCAATTCATCATCAAAAAATCAAATCATGTTTATTTTCAGGTTCATATAAAAGTTGGTTTTAAAAGGTGATTTCTTTTCATTCCTGATAAAATATTAGTATATTTTCTTTCATTTACCATGGGTAATCTTTAATACAAAGACAGCCTTATTCTTCTTCTGTGCTGAGGAAATGTTGCACTTTCACCGAAAAGACTCCCAAATAGTTGAACTAACTCTACTGACCTTCGAGATCTAAGTTAAAACCAAAATAGTTTGTGATCTTGTCTCCATTCACCCCTCTACCTCCTCTTTAGCTACTGCTTTTTGTTAGAATTGAACTAGGAACTATTGACAGAAAAAAATCCTCCTCTCTGACCAAGATTCTATTTAGAGTTCACTTCCTGTACAGAAATCTACAGAGATTCAATGAGTAGCTGAGACCTAAGATGGATTCTAAGAATGGAATACTATGAGGCTTTAATCTCCCATAAAATGACCAAAAAAATGAATCATCATTTCCACTCTGCCTTTTTTAATGCCAATACTAACCCTAATAAAATAAATTCCACAATTTGCCGTGCCTTCACAGACAGATTTTAAGTTAAAAATGTGGAAAAGGGGTGAAGCATTTCTCCATGTAGATTTGCTTAGTCTCCGAGGCAGAAGATGTGTCACTAAAGGTGGAGAGAAGTAAAATTATTTCACTGTGTTCTTGAAATTGGGAAGGGGGAATTCTATTACAAAGACTATCTTAAGTATCCTTTGAACGTTATTCCTCTGTCTTCCTTTTTTCTAGTCCTGCCTTTTAAATTAACCAAGAAAAAGAAAAAAGAAAAAAGAACCAGAGAGAAACCAGTGCGTTATGACAGGATGATTTTATTTTATGTGTGAGTCAAAACGAGACTTTGGAAAATAGATACCATATTCATTGAATGGTCTGTGGTGGTCAAAGACCATTAGGCAACTTTGGCAGATTCCTCGGGGACACCTGGGGCCAGACATTTTCAGTCCCACTGGGCTAAGCCCACTGTTTGTCTTTCTGCATGGAGAATTAATAAATGTATCAATCTTCCACCAGCAGCCCTGAACTAAGGAACATAAAGGAAATAGAATAAGTGGGGGAAAAATTACATGTGTGTGTTTCTTAACTTCCCCCTCCTCCTGTTCTTCACTCTTCTGCGTGTTGAACTTCCTTTCCCTTCAGAGTCTCACATCATTCTTTTTTTTTTAAATCTTCCCTCTCTTGTTATTAGTTATGTCTCTTCACATTCCTGACTGCGTTGCATTTTGTCTGCATTAAAGTCATGTCTCCCAACTAGGACAGGGGCTGTAATTTAGTGGAATTGGCCACCTTGGCTGTACCTTCTGCTGAGAAGATCAGTCGGAGGCCTTGAAGTGTCAGATTTCATTAAATGATTTTCGTTTCAAGGGGAAACAAAATATTAAATGGAAAGTAAAAGAAGCCAGTCAGGAAACATGCATGATGCCACTGTCTCGGGGCTCAGGATTCGACAGTCATTTGAACATTTGGGGAAACTGATAAGCTAATTAATTATTAAAACAGAAACACTCCTAGGATACCAGTGACCAAGGTTATAAATACACTCCTTTTTCAATCCCTGTTGCTTTTTTCTTTAACTGTGAAGAATTGCTTCTAAGTTGTACCAAGTTGATCCTGAATAGGTCAATTAGAAAGGTTCCAAAATCACAGCAAGAAGTCAGAACAACCAGAAGGAGTATAAATTGCATTCGCAAAAGAACATTTGCAGAATTTCTTTTTCACGTTTTATAGTTTGCTTTATATCAACCAGCATAAAACTCTGCTGAAGAAAAATTGGAAAAGTTTATGATAGACATGGCTGATGCTGTTTTCCTAGCAAATCAGTTGAAGTCTTTGTTCCATAGCTCCAATGAACACTGCAATAAGTATGCTGATGTTGTTGGTGCATCATTCTTCCTAGAACACAACAAATCAAACAAAATTCGACATTTCTGCAAATTGCCTATTTGCTGACAGGGGTTTATTTGTGTGGGTGTGGGTTCTGAAAAGCTGGCATTTACATTCCTCTTAAAGATTCTGTCTTCATTAGTCAGAGGCAATAATCATCATTTGTGTGTGAAAATACCTGGGTCAGACCCAGACCCCCAAAAAAGAAAAATAGCAAGGCACAAAACAAACTCAAGGCCTGATTTGTGTTTTGTCGGAATGAATCAGTGTATTCTCTATCTTTCTGCAAGGAGAAGGAAAGCAATATGAAAGTTCTGGTCACTGAAACAAAACAAAAATTTTAAGCATCTAGGTAGAATTCTTGAATTTTGTATTCTTGGCGTCTGATACAAAACTATATATCTACGCAAATGTTTTGAAAGCTTATTGCACATAATGTCTTATTTAAAAACTAACAGTTGAATTTTCTGTGTTTTCATTTCTTAAGGGAAGAAGGTCTTTTTGTTTTTATGGAAATACTTGCAAATGATGAAGTTTCTTCCTTTTAACATAGTTTGCAAAATGCAGAATCAAGCAATTTCCAGTTAAGGAGATGCATTATTTTAATTCAATTTCTGATAGTGAATTACTCAAGTATTAGATGAAAAATACCCTGACTATGAACAACAAAAAGAGAGGGAGATTTTAGTGCAAGACATTAGAACTGGACTTTCCAAGAAAAGGGAGATCTTAAATACTGGAATAAATTTTCGAGGAAATGCTTCAGAGGAAAATGTCTTGGTCAACTTATTAGTTCATCTGTGCATTGCTAATCATAGTTTTTTATTTCTTTGATTTTAAAAGAAAAAGTCTGAGACCAGTTGAAATGAATAAACTTTGCTTGAGCAAGTAAGTTTCCCTAACTAGTGAGCAAAGCAGACAGAGAGAACCAGAATGCCTCACATGTACAGTTTTTATTTATATCCACAGAAAGTGGCAGTGGTAATTGGCTATTGCTTGTATTTATTGTATATAGTTACATAATCATGTAAGGACACAGACAACACACATGCATTTATATCTATCTATATACAGTATGCGTGAATAAGCCTCAGTTGCTTGCTAATAAGGAAACTTCCTATGTTATTTCACTATCCAGCTTACAAAATACAGATATAGGGTATAATTGATTTACTCATCCAGCTAGGGTATGATTTACTGTCTATGGATTCTCCTTTGGACCAAACTTGATCACCAAAATAGGGGGACAGTTTAGGCTTCCTCTTTTCAGTATTGCAAAGTCAACCACTTAGGTTAAATCAAAACCTTAATCACCTTAAATCAGAACCAAAGAACAAGGAGAAATTGCCAGGCAGTTTCAAATTCTTAAAGCTCAGAGGAAGAAGTGTGGCTGAGCACCAAATCATGCCATTCATGCACAGGGATTGCCAGCTCCCAAGTAACAGTGCACTCAGGGAATTATAGTTGACAGTGGAAGCTGGACTGGATGCATGCTTGGTGGATGCTACAATTGATGAGGATTCATGATAGGACCATGCTTGAGGCAACAGGCAGAACACAAAAGCTGTATTCCCAGGCTTCCCATCTCCTTCTCGCATCATCTGTCATAGAATGTCTAGGAGGGAGGCAGATGTCAAAGGAGACTTGCAATTCCTTTTGGTGTTTTCATCTCCTACTTTGTTCATCATGTTTTCCATATACTTAAAAATTCTGTTATCATTCATGAATAAATATTTGTATATTTGGTTTTTGTTACATATAGCATATGTTGTCCAGTGCTCTAACCACACATGAATTAACAGCTTTAATCCGTCTGTGACTTTTCTATAAGGTCCATTCTACATCTCTGATTCACAGATGAGGAAATTAGCTGAACAATTAGTCATTTGCTCAAGGTCCTGACATCAGCCTGAGTCTAGAAAGTGAGCAAGATTAAAAAGCAATTGTCTCTAGGTTTGAATAGAGGTGGATACGTTTCCATAAAGCACATTAAGCCCCACATTAAGCTTAGTTACATTATCTCAGAATTCCTGTATACTAGAGACAGTTATTACATCTCTTCCAAATGGAGATGAAAACAAATTGTCATATTGAATACAACACCCAGTGGAGGGGAAACAAGTTTTGAACCTTTGCAAATCTGTCAAGGAATCTGTCCTGTTCAATAGTCTACTAAACAGCCGGAGAAAGAAGACCTGATTGAATTTCTTGGAAAAGTCACTTGTTAGTAAATTATGAAAGAGAATAACTACCATTTCTTTGTCATTCCCTAGGAATGTAGAATTAATTCCTGTCTTGTACATAGAGAGAAAGATATCTATGGAATAAGAAAACAATGATCCACTAGGATATAGAAACATAAGCCATATAATGAATGATTGTTGTTCTTAAGGGACTATGTTATCTCTCATCTCTTTTGCTGTCCCTTGGTTATCTCATATTGTTACAGTATCTCACTTTGTTACCTGATACATCGGATATATTTGTATTTGGTTATTTGAAATTGGATAGGGAACAGGGGAAAACAAGATGAGGGGTGGGAGTAGGGGGGAGGGAAATGGGGACCAAGACATGTGAAAGGGTATCAATGTATGGGAATTAATGCACCATCTATCTGGCAAATATCATGTAACCCTTCTTTTAATTACAATTAAAAAAATATGAAAAAAAACAACTCACCAGACAGACTGGCACACACCTGCCATCCTCACTGTCAGAGAATCATGATCTCAAAGTCATGGTAGAGCAAACTTATTGAGACCATACTCTCAAAAATATTATAAATACAGTTGGTTTCTAGGCCTAACTCAAATGATGCAACTTTAACCTAGCAAGCATGATGACTTAGTTAAAATTTCTAGCACAGTAAAAAGGAAAGCAACAACAACAATAATAAAAACAAATCAGAAAGAAATGAGAGCAAAGGAGAAAAAAATTCTTTAAAAGGGGATTGATGATCTGCAGAATGCACTGGAATCTGTAGGATCACATGTGTGATAACAACATGTAAACAAGCCCATTTGATTTATGCCAGCAATATTTCAAGTTGGGATAATTCAGTGCATTTGACTAATGGCCAGATGAACCAGATTAGAGAAAGATTAGAGAAAGGTCTGATATATGTGTACCTGTATGAGCCTAACAAAAGACCAGAAGCTCCGTGGGAAATACTCATGAAGCAATCACAGAAGGGATGAAAAGATCTCAGAATTTTAATGCACAAGCAGCTCCAGACAGGGTCACGGAAATGAAAGGCAATTGCCCTCACTACCTTCCTTTCTGTGCCAGTGCTGCCTGCGTCTGTCCTGTCTGCCTCCCCTCACCACCACCACCCCCCTCTGCCAAATACCAGAGGACGGTCATATTTTCTTTCTCTTTTGGCATCTTGTAGATTTAAAGTTCATCTGTTGAGGCACATTGAGGTGATTTGCCAAATAACTCCTTTTGGCAAAAAGAATGTGCTGGCTTATTATTCTTAGTCTAAATGAGCCAGACTGACTGTCTACACTGTGAGAATAAGCCAGATAATTACTTTAACCATGTCTTCCCCTTTCGCTGTGCATGCATGGTCTGGTCCACCCATTCCAGATAAACTTGGTTAAACCTCATATAGAAAAATCACTGGCAGGTATCCACGTGTGCAGGGTATCTAATGTTCATCTTGGGTTTCTACAGGGGTGATGGTGACAAAAGGTTTTATTTATACATTCTTTAGAAAGATTTTCTTTTCTTCATTTGGAAGAAAATCTCCCAAAAAAAACCATGAAGAAAATAAGCATATGAGTTTTCTTAAAAAAATCTTTTTCAACTATGATTCAGGAATCAGATCCAGAGCTAAGGAAAAATCTTGATGAGGGTTAGTTTTGAAAAACCAGAGCAAAAAAAGGGGGTCTTGGGGTTCTCATTGTCTTGAGAGAAGAACAAATGTTACTACTTTTGAATCACATGGGAAATAATGTGGCTCTATTGGAGGAATTGAAGGCTGAAGTTGCAGTGTTTTATGACAGAAGGTATGCTGTATGCTTTCCCTAGAACTGCTTTATCTTGTCCAACAACCCTCAAGTTGGAGGCAGGAGTGGCACACACGTGTTCTGACCTCGTTACTTATCTCTTTCCTCTAGAAGGCAAGAGAGTTCTCTCTTCTTTTCCTTATGGAAATGAGAAGAAGAACATCATCTCATTTTAAAAAGCATGCATGTGAACTTACAGATTTGTTTCCTATGCTGTGCAAGACTGAAAGTTCCAGTCTGAGGGACAAGAAAAATTATCTTAAGCTACTTGAAATGTGTACATGTACAAGAGTAAAACAGTGTGTTTTGGTATGGTAAATATGGGTTGGAATGGCAAGATAATATTAGGAAAGTCACAGAAAGCCCTGGGAAACACCAAATCAGAAAGAAATTCATCTTTAGGTGAAGTTACATGTTGTCTTTTGTGTGCTGGTGTGCCAGTACTTGGAATTAAACTTTAGGCTTTGTACTTTTTCTTAGACTTTTTTTTTTCTCTCTTAAGGCTGGCTCGCTAGTCATTGAATCACACTACTACTACTTCCAGCTGGAAGGTTAATGGGACTTAAGAGTCTCTCAGAGTGTCGGCCCAGGCTGATCTTGAACCCTGTTCCTCATGTCTGTCTCCTGAGTATCTGGGCTTACGGGTCTAATCCACTTGTGTCTGTCTCCAGTTCTACTTGTAACTGTTCAATTTCAATGTAGGAAATTTAAGAATTGCAGAGCAGAGTGAGAAACAACTACAAAGCAAATTTCCTATAAGTGTTCCAAGCTTTAAAAAAAATGTTCACACCTTTGGATCTATGTGAATATGAATGTCTGAGGATTTGGTCACCAGTTCTTAAGTCGGTAGATGTAGATTTAAAGTTTATAAAGTGAGTTTAAGAATAACTGCTCTGGCCCATTTCCTGCATAAGGATAATGACAAAGGAAACATTGCCATCCCACATTATCTTTCTGCTTCTTGACAGCCTTTGGAGGATCACGTTTCCCAAACCTTCCTCATTGTCTTAATAAAGCACTATGACTGGACAAAGGAGTTGTGAGTCACATCAGAAATAATTGGAAATATTGTGCACAACGATCTAGTTTCCCTTTCCACATATTAAGCCACCCAACGGAAACCATGGCTTCTATATAACCAATAATCAGATGGACCTGAAGCCAGGATGGAAGAGAGCTTCTAGAATAGCACACAGACAGTTCTTACTATGCTGGCCTACTGGGATTTAGCAGGCACATGACTATGAATTTGACATCTAATCTCTCTCTCTGTCTCTGTCTGTCTGTCTGTCTGTCTCTCTCTCCTTGTTCTTATAATGGTGATCTGCAGAGGAGTTACAGTTACATACAATCAGGTGATGTGTACTTTTCTTTTAGGATAGTGTCACCCCTTTCCTCAATCTCTCCCAAATTTTCCCCCTTGTGCCCACCCTCAAGTTGTCTAGTTCATTTTCAGCGTAGTGACTAGTGAGTGCCACTGTTGTATTTGTTCATCCTTTGTCTCTTCATTTCTGTGTCCCTCTTACCCTCCCAAAGACAAAGAACCAAAGAGGACAAAAAGAAAAGAAAACAAATAACAGCGATGAAGAAACATCTCTTGATTCTATAATAACCAATAATTGTATCTTTTTTTTTTTTTTTGGTGGGTCATGGGGCTTGAACTAGGCCTGGATGCTGTCCCTGAGCTCTTCAGCTCCAGGCTACCACCCTACCCTGAAGCCACAGCCCCATTTCCTGTTTTCTAGAGGTAAATTGGAGATAAGTGTCTAGGCCCTTTTCTGCCCAGGCTGACTCTAAACCTTGATCCTCAGATCTCAGCCTCCTGAGTAGCTAGGATTACAAACCTGAGCCACCATACCCGGCTCAAATAATTGTATCTTGATCTATTTTCAATACTTTGCAAATTAACCTAAAGTTACAAAGTATATTAATATTAGGAGGAGAAGTATAGAAATTCTGTTGTTTACAGAAAAGAAAAAGGTAGGGCATTTTATAATTCTTTGAAATACATAGGCAAATTTGTTACTTTGTGGGATTAAAAATCCTGTATTTCACAGGTGTGGTGGCTCATGCCTGTAATCCCAGCTGCTCAAGAGGGGCGGGGTGATTCTATTCACTTAATCCAAAGCAGTCAATTCTTTCCCTAGTGTCTTGACGTCCTTGAGAAAAGTTTACCCTCCCAGTAGCCAGCTGTACTGTCTTCATGCCCGCATCTGCTGCTCTCTACTCCCTCTGGTCACCTTGGTGAAGCTTCACCAACAACAAGCAACAAGCAGCTGCTTGTCATCAAAGAACAATTCTGGATTTTGAAGGGACAATTACTAGCAAACAGCTTGTACTGGACATTTTTGCCATCATCATGAGCTTTAGCCAACACTAGCTGACCAAGACCTAAGGGGGAAAACTTCTTCCTCTGGTGACTGAACAGAAGGCCTGTTAAGGCTGTAGTTTTGCATTTTACCACTTACTTAGGGGAATGTCATAACTTGGTGACCCCCCCCCTCCTTTCAGGCATGGAGAAGCAGGCTTACTTTGGGTGTCAGTTGAGTGATAGCTGTTGCTTGCTAGGGTTGCAGTATTCAAGCTAATAAACAGTTCTCTCATGTGGTCTTTCTCACCTCCTTTTGATTTTCATCATTAATAGAGCAGGGTGCCCTAGTAACAGTACAGAATAAGATGCAGTAGAAGAAAACTGGCACTCACTCCACTAGTGGTACCAGGCAGTGGCAGAGTTAGTGGTAGAGCCGGTGTTTGTAGCAGATATTGAAAGAGAGCTGTAACAGTGGAGTTCTCTGTCTGTGTTTGCTCACCACCATCATTTCCACCACCCAGGATAATATAAGTGGAAGAACTTTTCTTTGTTTACCCATAATTCCTGCCTAGATAAAGAAAGAGGAGGGGCTGGGAATTTTGGCCTAGTGGTAGAGTGCTTGCTTAGTATGCACAAAGACCCGGGTTCATTTCCTCAGTACCACACATATACAAAAAAAACCCCCAAAGCTAGAAGTAGTGGTATGGCTCAAGTGGTAGAGATCTAGCCTTGAGAAAGCCAAGGACAGTACTCAAGACTGGCAAAAAAAAGAGGACCCCTCCCCCCAGACTTGCTCATCAATCCACATGTGGCAATACCAATTTTGAGTTCCATTGGAAATCCTCTTCTATTCTTGTGATAGCTTTGCTGTCCAGCTTAATTTTAAATGATATGCATATTTTTGTTTATGTCTGTGTGCTTTGTTGTCTTGGTTGCTTGCTTAAATTCTTACAGAGAAATTAAAATAATCTTCACAATGTTCTTCCTATGCCCCAATTTTAGAATGCATTACACAGTTCTTAATATCCCTTCTTGATTATTTGTTCTCTTTTATCTTTCTTTGGAGTGCCAACAAAAGACTGGGGCTACTTTTTTTTGTCAGTCCTGGGGACAGAACTCAGTGCCTGAACACTATATTTGGGCTTTCCTCAAGGCTAGTGCTCTACCACGTGAGCCACAGCACCACTTTTGGCTTTTTCTGTGCATGTGGTACAAGGAATCAAACCGAGGTCTTCATGCTTGTTAGGCAAGCACTCTACCATTGGGCCAAACTCTTGGCCCTGACTATTTTATCAACATCTGTTTAATATTTTACTTTAAATCCAGGAGCATCAGAATAGGCACATATATGATGCTTTACAGGTTTACAGAGAACTCACAGGTGACTTCTTTGCATTTTCTTTTGAAGACTTGGCTGCATACCCATCCTTTATTATTATTCAGTTATTTTATTTTCTCCTTTTCTTATCTTCAAGACCAAGCATGTTTCTAGGGGGTAACTGATTATCCAATCCTAATAGCCTCTCAAATTAGCTAATGCCTTATACTCCAGAGCCAGCAAATCCTCTTTTCAAAAGGATGATCACACACTCATACCTACCACTAATTCTGATCTTTCAATTGTGGAGACACTATGAGAAAGGGGAGATGCTCTGATTCATTGTTCCACTTGTGTTAGCTTGGGAACATTTTCATGATCATTATGTTATGGTGGTAGCAGATAAATATATACTTTTGAGTTTAAGGAAAATATTTTTAGATTAAGTTTGCAGAATTGTCTAAATTTCATTCCAAAGCATGGTGATGTAGCTGTAAATAGACCAAGCTTTTGGTATATTCATTTCCGTATGAGTTTTCCCATCTGTTTTCAAAGCCAAATCTGTCACCTGTGCTTGATCAAGAGAAAAGTTGCAAAATCCATCATCTAACAGGATGAGGAGGTGGATAAGCATATAATTGTGGAGTTTCTTTTGGAAAGAAAAGGTAGAAATGTAGGAAAGAAAGCAAATTGCACAATTATCCAGTAAATTTGGTATGTAGATATTAATTCATTTAGTGATTCAGGATGTTTTCCGCCAAATCATTTAAATCATGGCTAGCAAAAGTTGTCTTTGCATAAATGAACTGATGCGGTGCTTTTAATTATGTAAAAATTTCCTATAACAATATTAATATTCCACTCTAAAAGTAGCAGCAATGTTTTTTAAAATGGAGAAGGCAAGATTTAAAAAAAAACAGATCTAATCTGTGTTTCTAATACTTATTTTTCTGGAAAGATTTGGGGAGCAGGTATATGCTTCTTATTATAATAGTGTGTAACAAATTAGAAGAAAATTAAAGGAATTAATTGTAGCGTTCAAGTCCTAGAATCATTAAGTAGTTATTTAAAACATTTAAAATATGTCGATGGTTGTGATTCCAAGGTTTCATAAAACAATCTTCAACAAACCTAAATTATACACTTTGAATATTTTTACACAATTAAGGCTAGGCTTTGGGGAAAATTTGAGGACCTTTACTGATTCTTCCATCCACACTTTAAGTTTGAAAGGAGTTTGTTTATGTTTGTTGATTTATTTAATTTTCTTTGATTTCTTCCTTCCCATAAATGGAATTATGTTGTTGCTTCTCTAACTATGCATTGACATGCATGTCAAATAGAATTATATGTTCATCTGATATGACTGGACTTTTAGTATAAGATGGTGTGAGTATGTCCCTTTTGTGCTCATATTGATTTGGAAATTATCTACTCGTTTAATTGGGAGCATTAGACCTGGATCAGGGAGTGCAAGGCAACTGCTGAACTCCAGCAGTCAGAACCATTTAATTGAAAACTGATGCTTTGCGAAAGAGCAAAGGAAAATAACCATTTATATCCACATAACAGCAATTCCCACAGTTTTGGGATAGAATTTAGAAGTGTAAGAAAGACTGACCCTGGGCCTCACAGTTCACAAGAATTTGATTTGAGTATCAGGTGGTTGTTGTGTGACTTGAGTCTAGGTTACATTATCTCTCATATCTAAAATTCTTAAGGTATCATTAGAAATTTTCTTAAAAATAAAACAAAACAAAGCAATAAAACCAAAACTATAGCAACAATAGAGAAAAACAGGATTGAACAAGAGATTTCTAAAACTGTATCATTTCTGTGTGTATGTGTGTATTCACACATTTAATTAAATGTTTTATCATGTGGTGTATGCATAAATATAGTCAGTGATGTTCATCTAATATATCCTCAAGATGCTTTCAAAGAAGGCCACAGTCAAATATCAATAACCAACAACAGTTGAGCTAGTAATTTTAAAAAAGAAAAATCTTTCAAATCTTTGAAATTTGGCTCTTGAAGGAAATGTCTAGATAAACCATCTTTGGCCTTTGCACTATTCTCTTGTTTGGGAAACCACTTAAACTTTCTAAGATTTATTCCACAAATCTGAAACAAAACACTGTTTGTTTCATCAGATTTCTTTGAAGGGTATTTGTTTTCAAGATATTTTTCACCCCTTGTAAATAGAATAAAACACAGGGGATTTTCATACTGGAGACATTTTGTTCTGTTGATATCTAGCACAGGCATTCTGAATTAGAGAATTCAGGAAGAATTATTTCCTTTTACATTTTATAAATATTAACTCTGCCCAGGCTTCTTTGAGGAGTACAGAGACTGATTGCAAATTTCCCAAACTCACCATGAATTTAAAAGGCTGGCAATTTCTCTTCATAAAATAGAACACTCTTGAAAGCTTAGATTATTTCTTCTCAATAAAAAGGAAAGAAAAAAAATATCAAACCAATTTTCTTGTTATGAAAACAGTTCAGATCCCAAAGTCTAGTATTTCCACATTTGTAAGATTTGCTATTAATTACAGTTAAGGAGGAACTAATAAACCGATATTTTTTCATATGAAATATCTGTATATAAGGAAGTCCAGGGCCTCAAACAAGATACACAAATGGGTCAAAGTGTGGGCAAAAGCATCAATGCCACAGAGTTGAAGGGGGCAGTGACTACAGACAGGAAGACCTAAAGAAGATCATTTCTTAAAGTGGTTGAAATAGTGATCCTCCTTATTGGTCCCGCCTCTCCCACACCGACTCTGGATTTAGCCAATGAGATAACACACTGGTAGATCCTGTGACAACTGCGTGGTGATTAAGTTTTGGCTAACCTGCTTGATGATGAGAGGGCCTCATCCCCTCACCTTGTCTGCAGAACTGGAGCCAATCTTCACAGTGCCTGAGAGATGTGCCCTTGGGATATTTGCTGAGTAAGTCCACACGCTTCTGCAATTTACAGCACCATGACCACTGTATCCACTGTTCCATTCTTTCCACTTTCTCATGCATAATGAAGGAGAGAGCAGCTGCTTATATATAAAATTACTTGGGATTTTGGCCTCTTGTTCCTTTATTTAAAATGAGAAGAAAGATAGTGCAATGTAAAGACATTCAGGCAAATTCACTAGAATTTGGTCATGGTCCAGACAGATAGCCAAGCTAGAGTCTCAGTTTCACTATCTGTATAAACAGAATAATAACAAAGTAAGAAAAACATATGTAAGGATGATTGGTATATATAACTCTTTTGTTCCCAGTGATATGTCAGTGTAAGGTATAACACTGTATTTTAAAATGAAAGTATCTGTGTAAGAGACACACTTTAAAATATAAAATGGTAGACAATAGTTTCAAAAGCTACCATAACCCATAAATATTTCCCTATTCAGGGTTTTAAACTTCTAAATCAATCCCACTTTGGAATCTTCTTATGAGAAATATTGTTTCCGAGTTGAATTCTTTCTTTCTTTTTTTTCTCCAAGTTTTAACTGGCCACACACGAAGTTAATTTTTTTGCTTGTAGATTTTAGGCATTAATTTCTTATCAAACGCATTTGGTTCTGTTACCAAGTCCCAACTTCCAGGCACATTGAGATCAAGGACAATCTCTTCATAAAAAAAATCATCGGATTATAGACTTATAGAAATACCACCTTACATTGCCTTTTAATGAAATCCATTTGCATGCCAGTTATTTCAGTTAAGTCATATTATAACTGGTATTAATTCTGTTTTGTGGATGTAGTGAATTCCATAACTCTGGTTGGTTAGAAGTGTCCCTGGGAAGACTCAAAATGTGCAGATTTTATGTAGCCTATGACAGGGGGAAACAATCTTGCAGACTTCAAATCCTTTATGAAATTAAATATTATCTTAAGAAATCCTAATTAAATTAATCTTCAACTCCATTTTGAGTTTCGGCTCTGTGACTTCATTCTAGTCTGGTTTGTATGTGACCTCAATCTCAATGGCTTCCCATTAGAAGAAATGCTACCAAAGCATTAAAAAAAAAAAAAAAAAGAAAAGACCTTTTAATCACCCTTGAGATTCTATAAAGACCTTGAGCTTTCCAGTGTGACATCATGGTTTTAGCACACTGATTTTGTTCCTTTGCTCTGTTAATTTGTCTTTGTCTCTGCCAATAACTGTCCAGATGTTGAACTATTCCAACAGGTTATCTCCACACATTTGCACTTGTACAAAGAGGTTGTGACCCATCACTCTCTTGTACATTTCCTTGCTAAGAACACAAAATGTAACATCCTGGTTGTCAGAAAGACAATGTTGTTATTTGTGCGTTCTTTTGCTTTATTTGGTTTGGTTTTGTTTTTGCCAGTCCTGGGGCTTAAACTCAGAGCCTGGCACTGTCCTTGAGCACTTTTTGCTGCCAGTTGAGCCACAGCACTACTTCCAGATTTTTCTGTATATGTGGTACCAAGGAATCAGACTCAGAGTTTTGTGCATGCTAGGCAAGTACCTTATCACTAGGCCTTGCTCCTGGCCCATAACAATGATTTTGAGAGAGCAAACATTCCTTTAGAGACACAAAGGTCAAGAATAATAATGTTAAATACATTGTAATAGTTTGGACTCTATCTAAGTCTGACACACAAAGCTCATTCCATGGAACATCAGACTGGCCACATACAAAAGCCATTGCATTTCATGAAAACAATGCTCAGTTGTTTGCCCCATTCAACAGATTCAACAGAGCTGAAAAGAGAAGTGTTAAGAGATTTTTTCAAAATTACATATTTCAAAATTTCAGTATATTTACCTTTAATATTTCTACCATTTGGGAAACTCAAAGTGTTCCACCTTCATTTCACTATTATTTAACTCTTCAATTCTTGCACATTGCTTAAATCACTATCTTTTTTGTCATTTCTTTTTTTTTTTTTTTTTTTTTTTGCCAGTCCTGGGCTTGAGCTCAGGGCCTGAGCACTGTCCTTGGACTTTCTCGAGGCTAGAGCTCTACCACTTGAGCCTCAGCACCACTTCCGGCTTTTTTCTATGTATGTTGTACCGAGGAATCGAACCCAGGTCTTCATGCATGCTAGGCAAGCACTTTAACCACTAGGCCAAATTCCCCGCCCTGTCATTTGTTTTCACTTGTAGAAATGTATTAGTCTATTTACCAAGGATCACAAAAAAAGATAATCATACCAGATTAGAAAGTACAGGTATATCTATTTCAGCTTTACTAGCCTGGATGTCCTGTGACAGAAAGTAGCTTTGAGCATTCTCTTTTGGGTTACTCTGGAAAAAGTATTGTTCCATATTTTAATTGTTACATGTGTTCATTGTATTTTTTTGTCTCCAAGAGTGTACAAATCCTTTGATAACAGACCCCCAGGCTTGCTTTTTGCTCCTCTCATTGCTACCACTTATAAAAACACGATTGAATATTAATATGTGACTATTGGTTGATGTCTAGTTTCCTTCAAAATTCATATTAGTAACCTGAGATTAGGGAAGGGAGGGGAAAATAGGGGAATGATAGAAGGGTGGCATTGACCAAGATGCATTGTGCTTACAACCTGACTTATGGAAGTGTAACCTCTTTGTACAACTACTTCGTCGTAAAATGTTTTTAAAAAGTATAAATTCCCTAAGCTTGGAGATGAATTCTTATTTACCCTCAATTCTCTAGCAATTTAGAGTGCTCTATATATTTTCAGTATCCCATAACTACTCGTGATTGTAAATGTTTAGATAGATATCCAACTGAGTCTATTGAGAGCCACAATTTGCCTGACCCTGAGCTAATCATTGGATACATTATTTAATAAATTAATGAAGGCCTTCATGGTCTCCATTCTGATTTCAAGGTAAGATTTATTTTTCTTTTCTCCTGGACTGTTCAGACAAGTTGGTGATAAATGAGATCTCAATATAGGTTCCTGCAGGCTTGCTTCTCAGGCTGCTAAGATAAGGATTCCAAGGTATGCTTTAACTTCGCTTCTCAGTCTGAACACACGATTAGTTCTATTTATACTCAGTGTTTTTGACTCTTTTCTTGTTTTTCTTTTCTTTCTTTTTTTGAGTTTTATCCTTCTGCAGAGCATTTAATCATACTAGAGTAGTCATTAATAATATCTTGAGTTACAACCAAGAAATCTGTTTAATAATGGTTATGCTCTGGAGTCAGTCTAGATTTGACTCTGCCTTTGACCATGTGTACTGCCTTCTATGAATTATGGAAATTTCTAGTCCCTTCTCTTTAAATTACCATCATAATACTAAACACCCATTTCATTGTATTGTTGTAGGTCACATGCCCAATAGAAATGAGTCAGTAATAATAATGACAGTTACAAAGATTTATTATCATTGAAATATAATGCATTAATTAGGTGAAACCAATCACTGACATACTTTCCAGTGTATTATGACATCAAAAAATCAGTAAGGAAAAAAATAGCTGCATGTAGAGTGCTTATATGTTTTCTTGCATTTGTTTCCATGGTACCAAGCTCATTTGTGTAAGGTAAGCCATCAGTCCTAGGTCTTCAGTGAAAGATTATTCACTCTGGGACTTCAGTTCCTGCATTATTCATGCCATTCTGTATGCAGCTAGATTTATGTGTCAGGAAAAACATACAAATGGAATCCGATTTACTTGCACGAGTTCCTGGACCATTTGATTTACGTTTGAGTAAATAAAGACATATGTCTTGGAAGGTATTGGTTTCAGTGCTCTTTAGAAATGGAAGTGCAATGCTTCAACTTGTCTTCTTGGCAGGCATACACATCTCAAGGTTTGCAAAGCAATGCACCTCAAATTGTACACTCCCAATTTGCAGTTGTGTTCATTATTCTTTGGTGATTGTAGTCCATAATTGCTATACCATAGCAAGGAGAAAATCTATATTGACGGATCACTACAAAAGGTTTTGAAGTTCCTAGATTACAACTAATCTATGACAACTAAACTATTACAACTAACCTATTGCAGATGAACTGAGTTCAACTGTTTCCAGATAAACAGCTTAACCAGGGAATTTGGATATAAAATCTTAATCAAAGTTTCATCTCAAACCAGCTAGTATTTTGGCTGTGAATACCTCTTGAAATCCTTAGCCAGTAGACCATTTAATCTTGCCATTAAATCTTCCTAAGAAGGTTGATGCAGGCCTAAGTATTTTCATGTACTCTTGATATGCACTCATTCTCATGAATGTTCCAGACATGTACATACATATATAAGCATGTAGACATTTTCTTGTTTTTGCCAGACCTGGGGATCAAACTCAGGGCCTGAGCACTGTCTCTGAGCTTCTTTTGCTCAAGGCTAGCACTCTACCACTTGAGTCAGTGCCATTTCTGGCTTTTTCTGTATATATGGTACTGAGGAACAAAACCCAGGGCTTCATGCATACTATGCAAACACTCTACCACTAAGCCACACTCCCCGCCCCCCATAGTTATTTCCTTGACTTCCTCCTCCTCCTCCTCCTCCTCCTCCTCCTCCTCCTCCTCTTCCTCCTCCTTCTCCTCCTCCTCCTCCTCCTCCTTGTCCTCTTGAAAATGTCAAGGTCATAGAGCAAAAGGAATGCCACAGACCAAAGAAAACTAAAAAAGACATAAAAAGTACATGTGATATATTATCTTAAATTGCATCTTTTAGCAGAATATTGACCAGGATATTGATAGACACAATAGTGATACTGGAATCTGATGTGAGCTTTGTTCAATTAAATATACTGGTATTGGCTTTCTCAGTCTTGACCAGTATCCAGTGCCAGTAATAATAATGTGAAGTTAATTTAAAGTTTAAATATTTAAAATTTGGTTTGGGGAACCCTTCATCCTACTTTTGTGACTTTTCCACAAGTGAGAAATTATTTTAAAATATAGTAGCTTATTTTAAAACAATAATAATAACAACAATTCTTCAATGTCTTCAGTAAACATTTCAATTTCTGATTTAGAAAAGAAAATAATTTCTAGAATTAAATAGGACAAGGTATAAATCCTTTACCTTCTCCAACTCATATTCAAATTTATTTTGAATTTAAGAAAATTGTCTTAAGCGTACTGCCCTTTTATGGATTAAAATATAAATTGATGCAATATTCCACATAAAATTAGTCTATTATCTATGTTAAGGAATAGACAAATCATTATTAGGTTGGGCAGAATTATTTTTCCATTATTACTGTAAGAATCTAAGTGTCTTCTTATGAACTTTCCTCTCTGGGCTGGCTTTGAACCATCTTCAAATCTCACCTCCTGAGTAGATAGGATTGATTACAGGCATGGTGTGAACCATCAGTTCCTGGCTGATACTATGTATTTAAAATAATAATGTATTCTAAAAGTGAATGATATTCAGAATATGAAATGCCTAGTGACTTCCCTTTCTGCTCAGAATATTTTTAATGTCTAATATTAATTCTAGTATGTAGAATGAAAGAACCCCAGATATATCTTGGATTCCACTTGGTATCCAAGAAAAATAGAAACAGAAATAATAGGTTAGGGAAACTGTAAAATTGTTTAAAATATTTTATTTGCTATAATTAACATTTAATTAGAGTAAGTAATACAAATAATATACAAATATATTCGGGTACATGCACACATAACTCATGATTCTACTCAAGCAATAGGATGAAAGAGTTATTCTTAAAACTTCACTCAGTGCAAATAGCAATTTTCATAGTTATTTTTAGTAACATTTTGACCAACTTTTGTATAATAGTTATTAGATTCCATTCTTCCTATTTGGTCATTAAAATGATTTGCTTTGAAAAGATTTTTTTCAGTGAGATGTTTCCTCCTCCTCCTCATCTTCCTTTTCCTTTTCCTCCTCCTAAACTCCATTATAACTTACATTCACATTTGTGGCTTTTAGAGAGAGCCAAAATGCACAGCAAAGAAAAACACCATAAATTCATGAGGAAATTGTACTCTCTATTTTTTATATATTCCCCAGCCTGCAAGGAGTCTATTAATGGAGATTTCTAATTTCGTTCCTCAAAATAAAATAATGGTTGGCTGTTGAGTTTTATATATGTAATATGTAGTCTAATACCACTTGTTTTGTACACTAAAAGATACCTTCTAATTTTCTAAGTCCACTAATATTGGGCAAAGCAGATGTCATTTCTTTTTCTGAATGTTCACTGGATGCCAATACTTTCTTTGACCAAAATGAAAGAAAATATTCATTGTTCTTATTTCCTTGACTCTCTGGTCAAATTGCAGCTTATTTATTGTGCCTCCATTAATTATCTAAGTGGAAAATTCAATGTTGCTCCTCATCAAATTTCACTTTTCAAGATATATCCTTCAAATTAAATGAAGGAGCACAGACTCCCTGTAAGTTTTCTTCCATATGCTGTTAGCATTTTCACGCGGTCAACTCAGTCAATATACCCAATGTCCTTTACCTCTCTACTTGATGTACACCTAAAAGAGCTCAAGGAAATTAAATAAAGTGAGAAGCATGAATGCAGAGCTGGCTGAGGAGAGCTTCCCCTTCTGTGGGTTCTGTGGTGTGCAGCAACTATACTATCTCATGAAACCTAAGGTTTTCTTTTTCTGTCTGTAAAATGGCCTCGTGAAGTATACTTATTGGTGTTTAATTAAAGCAATGTACGAAAAAAGCTATATAAGCTAATGAGAAAGAACTTCTACTATAGATGTCCTGTGTTATTCCTGAACCCAAATCTAGGGTTGTTAAATCATAGATATTCTACATCAAAATCTGTTCATGAAAATTAAGAAATGCCACAACACAGAAAGAATAACCATGTGACATTTTATTTCCATTTCTAAAGTGATTCAATTATGGAAACTAGCAGGCATCTAGCAGAGAATATGTCTTGGCCATTTCTACAAGTTTTAGGTAGCTCAGTTTACATCTCAACTTCACGCTACTCTTCCTAATTGTATCATATTATACCAAGTACAATTCATCAGAAAGGAACATCATTGAATGTAACCATCAACATGTATAATGCATATATGAGCCATTGGCAAAAGCAGAATCTTTGTTTTTAATTACAGAATACTGTACAGCCAACGATTTCTTTCCTTACATGGAAAAAGAAAAGCCTTCATGGAAAACTCATTTCTATATGTTAGAAATCAAATTTGCAAAGATTTTATTAAGAAAAAAACCCAAACAACTTTCCATTTCTGGTTTTAAGCACAGAGCCAAATATCTTCTCCAAACAAGTTATAGGCAGGCAGGAGCGTCAGGGGGTCAAAGCAAGCTTTAAAAAATCATGTTCTGAATAAAAGGACAGACTTCAATGGGCCATCTAGATTTAGCAGTCTAGGGTCTCCAGTATGAGCTCATTAAGGGGTTGCAGGAAAACATATGAGATTCATTTTAATCGAACAGTAGCAACTCCAAAATTTCAATCATCCTGAATTAACCACAATTCTTACTGTCCCATTCGTAAAAGAATGTTCAAGTTCAGAAACTCACAAATAAAGTTTCCAAGTGTGAGCCTGCTTATTTCTATAGTTGGTTTAGGAATGTCGGCAAAATAAATTCATAGGACTGTGTTTTTTT
The DNA here is from genome assembly GCF_031878675.1 of Megascapheus bottae. Lineage (NCBI taxonomy): Eukaryota > Metazoa > Chordata > Mammalia > Rodentia > Geomyidae > Megascapheus > Megascapheus bottae. The sequence continues at coordinate 21,747,243 of NC_143525.1, forward strand.
TTTTTTACTGTGTTTTTTTTCTTATCATAACTGACTAATTGAAACACTTTACAAAGAGCATCCAGTTACTATGCAGATGTCTAAAAGGAAAGTCTGTGCTGCGTTCCAAAGCACCCACGCTCCTTTTGTAATCATCAAAAAAGAAAAAGTAAAAGAGAGAGAAAAGCAACTGGCTTCACTTAAAACCTCTTTTGAGTCTTCAAAGTTCGGCATGGTCCATGCTCAAGGATAGAAAGAGCATTTAGAAAAGTCTCAGAAATGCAGCCATACTGGCTACATGTAGATTCTGTCTACTCCAATGAATGGCAGAAACAATTCAGTTGTGTCTTTTGTTCCCAAGATTAGTTCAAGGTTTTATTATCTCTCATGAGACTGGTGCTATGACCTCATAATGAAATTGGGAAATGATAAATTTATTGAAAGCTCTAATTTTCAAATCTGGAAAATTAGAAACCTTACATACTCCAGGCTAATGGAAATCTCTGGCATCCAAACCAATGAGAAAAAAAAATCAAGAGAAGCTATATAATAACAAGCATCTAGATTGGTTATACAGTAATCGCCAAACCACAGATGATGGGGACAGAGAAATAATCTGTAATTAGATTTACATGTACCCTAGTAAGTGAAGTAAAAATCTCTTCAAAGACTCAACCATATTAAATCAAAGTTCAAATGATTTTACATTTAATATGGAAAATCTAAGCTGCTTCAAAAGATGCACTCTCATAGGAAACTGATGTTAATTTCCTCTTTATTAAAATAAAACTCTACCACAGCTGAAAGCTAAGATGCTTTATGTAAATGGTGATGTCATGTTCACTGTTTAAAAATGTGATTAAATGTTGTTGACTTCTCCATTCAACCAAAAGAATTTTAGAATAAGTTTTTTTTTTAATGCATCGAGGATGTGGTTGGATTCTTGGATGCTTCATTGTATAAAATCATATTTGAGGACTACAGAAGTCCTAAAACTTATGATAGACATAAATGAAGAATACATTTTCTTTTTTGTGCACTAGGGTTTATACTCTGGTTTCAAACTTTCTAGCCATAGCCAGGCAAAGAGACTCATGCCTGTAATCCTAGCTACTAAGGGTGGTGAGATCTGAGGATCTCAGTTCAAAGCCAGCCCAAGCACTAAAGAACTTGAGACTCTTATCTCCCATTAATAAGTAAAAAAAAAAAATGGAAAGTGGAGCTGTGGCTTTAGAGGTAGGGTGATAGCTTTGATCGAAAGAGCTCAGGGACAGTGTCCCACCAAAAAATAAAATAAAGTAAAATAAAACGACAACAATAAAAAAACCTTTCTAGGCAAACATTCTTCTTTCTGAGGAATGCCTCCAGCCTGAATTTTTGCTTATTCATTCTGAGGTTGGATCTCTACTCCTAGCTGGGCATGAGCCTGGGTGTAACCAACTTAGAATTCCTGGGAAGCAGGATAGAAAGTTCACAACTGGGACAACCTCATCATTAAATCTAGTTCATTCATAATGTTTCTGCCCAGGCTGGGCTTGAACCTCAATTCCAACAAAAAAAATTAACAAAGCTTGACTGTTTAATGATAAAGTATTCTAGATTCTAACAATATATTCTATTTCAGTTTTGGTATTTTTCTACTGTTAGAGGTTGACAAAACTTCTGAATTAGGATTAATTTTTCCTGGGCAAAGAGAAACCTTTACAACAGGATCCATTTTACTGAGGTCCAGAGAGTTCTAGATGGCCTTCTTAGAAATTTTGATCAGAACATATTCTGTTGGGAGTCTGGAGTTTGGCTTAGTGGTAAAGTTGCTTGCATAGCATGCACAAAGACTAGGGTTGAATTCCTCGGTACCACATACATAGAAAAAAAAAAAACGGAAGTGGTGCTGAGGCTCAAGGCTTTCAGCTTCTAGATTTAGCATGCTATTATAAAACAGAAATTTCACCTACATATACAGTATTGCTCAACAACCATCTACTGTAGATCCATGCATTATAAAAGTTGAAGGATGAACAGAGGACCAGAGATAAAAAAATAGTATGAAAGACAAGAGGAGAGGTAAGAAAAAGAGTAATGTAGGAGTGTAAGATTAATATAGTAATGAAGAAAAGGGATAGCATAAGGACAACTGACCTAGGGTGATAGAAAGGTAAAATAGAACAAAACCTAGAGACATAGGCCATATAGTATGATGCTAAATGAAAGGACCTCCAGGATATAGAAACAAAAGCCATATAATGAGTGATTGTTGTCCTTAATGTGCTATGCTATCTCTAATCTCTTTTACTGTCCCTTGGTTACCTCATATTGTTACAGTATTTCACCTTGTTATCTGATATATTGGATATATACATATTTGGTTATTTGAAATGGATAGGGAAGGGGGGAAAACAAGATGAGGGTGAGGGTGGGGGGAGGGAAATGGGAACCAAGACATGAGAAACGGTATCAATGTTTGTCAAGTAATGCACCTTCTATCTGGTGAATATAATGTAATCTTTCTATTAATTACAATAAAATATATGGAAAAAGAAGCTTAGGAATATTGTAAACATGTGCTAGGAGAGCCCAAGGTTTACACTAATTATGACCAATAAGGGAAAAACTTAGATACATAAGGATGTATAGGATGAGGCTAAATGAAAGGACCTCCAAGATATAGAAACAAGAGCCATAAAAGGTGTGACTATTGTTCTTAATATACTATATTATTTCTCATTAAAAAAATCCAAAAATTTCATTTTAAGAAAATAGAAGATTAGGGGGCCAGGAGTTTAGCCTAGTGATAGAGTGCTTGCCTAGCATGCAAGAAGACCCGGATTCCATTCCTTGGTATCATATATATAGCAAAAAGCCAGGAGTGGGCCGGGAGTTTGGCCTAGTGGTTGAGTGCTTGCCTAGCATGCATGAAGACCCGGGTTCGATTCCTCGGTACCACATACATAGAAAAAGCCAGAAGTGGTGCTGAGGCTCAAGTGGTAGAGCTCTAGCCTTGAGCAAGTCCAAGGGCAGTGCTCAGGCCCTGAGGGCAAGCCCAAGACTGGCAAAAAAAAAAGAAAAGAAAAGAAAAGAAAAAAGCCAGAAGTGATGTTGTAGCTCATGTGGTAGAGCTCTAGCCTTGCAAAAACCCAAGGACAGTGCCCAGGCCCTGAGTACAAGGCCCAGGTTTGGCAACAATAAAAAAAAATATTCTGTCATAGTATAGAAGTAAAAAGTGAGAAAAATTATCCAGAATAGTTTTATCAGAAGGAAATAAAGTACCATTTTGATCAGGTGAGATTGCTAATCTATATATGTTTGTTTCAATTTAATAAACTAGTTACTGTTCCATTTTCTTTTGATGTGTCTACAAAATGCACTAAGAACCACATAAAGTGTTTTCCACAGAAATAAACTAAGGGTAATGAACTTGAGGGGAAAAGGGGTGAAAAATGGTAGCAATGGAGCTCACTGGATGCCAATTAAAGTGGACTTGAAGTCGGGGGCAGGAGGAAAGAGGAACTGGGAGAGACTTAAGGAACAGATGACACTGGAAAAAGGATATATACTCATTACCTGACTCATATAATTTTAATCCCTCTGTATCTCACCTTTATAATAAAGACAAAGTAAATTTAAAAACTATAAATAGGGGAAAATTTAAGTTTAAATTTTTTTAATCAACTTTTTTCCCCCTCTTTTTGCTGGTTGTGAGGCTTAAACTCAAGGCTTGGGAACTATCCGTAAGCTTTCTCAAGGCTAACATTCTACCACTTTGAGCCACAGCACCACTTCTGGCTTTTTCTATGCATGTGGTATGGGGGAATCGAACTCAGGGCTTAGTGCATGCTAGTCAAGAAGTCTATCAGTAGGCCACACTCCTGGCTCCTGTAAGTAAAATTTGAAATATTAAAATCATATGACTTTAGAGACTGATACATGATGAGAAATAAAATTTTATTTTTTCTTCTTTTAAATATAACTTCAGATACATTTTTCACCCCCTTCCCAGCATTGTTCTGTCTGTACAAATCTGACTAGCACTAAAGTTTTAAGACCATTATTTCATGGTTTTATGTCTTCTGCTCAATTTGATGGTGAAATGTCTCCTCTCTTATTGGGTACAAGTATTCCAAACCTTACCCAAAGAAATGTAAGGAAAGTGGACCATATTGGAATGGCATTTTTTTTGTTCAATTCGAGGCAGTCTAGCTTGGCTAATTCCATGCGGGAGTCTTATATTTAAATAAACTTTCCACAGCAATCTATTTTCTGAAGACTTTGGCTTTGTTGGAATTCTTTTATAGAAGAACATTTCCCTCCATATGTTTATTCTCGCAGACAAATACAGGAAAAGACCCACTTGCTCTTGTTGACCTTTGTGCTTAGCAATTATTACTTTTCTTTGCTCAAAGGTAATTCTTTATTCAAGAGAGCCTTATTTAGAACACATGAGAGGCATTCCGAGTTTTCCAGTAGCCTCTGAACATTACAGAGTATTTATTTACATTGTATAAAATTAGAGGAAATGAAGGGGTATGCATTTGAACTAAGAGCAATAGCCTAATTCACTTTATGGATAGATCTCAGTCAATGTCACTTGGTGGGGGAGGGAAGGGAACAACTCAGATTATAGTCATTTTAAACAATATAGATTTTTGTTGCCTGAAAATAAAAATATAGTATGCTACTTGTGAATACTTTGAATTATGGGAGTATTTCTAAGCCTAGGTTTTTCAGACCGTCCTGGTAAAAGAAGACGTTTTCAAAGGAAAACTACTTTGGGCAAGCTATTGTTCAAAAAAAAAATCACATGAAGGTCTTTATAGGATGTTTACCTGGATGTGATCCCTTGGAAATTGCACCTCGATGGTCAATTAACAAAAATAAAGCTAGTGAGTTAGTGCTACCTTACATGATACACAGGAAATTTATTCCAGGATGATTTTAACAGAGAAAATATCCTTTTCCTTTTCATCGCTTAAAAGATGTTGATGTGATTTTGTATCACTCGAGCTTAAGAAGGTAAGAAAGTAAATTTTGTGGAGTAAAAAAGGCTTGAAGATAGGGGATGGATGGTTATAAAATTACATTCTTGATATGTCTAAATGAGAAAACGAAAATTATTATTTCAGTACAGAAGACAAAATTTCTTCAGAATTCGGGAAAAGGTTAAAAGATGAAAGAAAATGACATTTTATCTGCTAGCTACAGTCAATGATAACTGCGATGAAAAAAATGGAGAATTCTAGAAATAAGAGTTGGAGAGGAGTGTTGACAAATCCTGAAGTATTTTTATAGATCTTCATACTGAGAAGTTTTGAAAAGAAGTATTTTCAACCTTTTCCTGAGAATTGGTTTTTGTGAGCCTTACTAATAAATTCTCCTTCTAAGATCAGGTTTCTAAATTGATGGTGGCTTGTATGTCTGAAAAAAGATTCGCATAAAATATTATACGCAATAGCAAAAGATAAAGACATTTTTATAGGAAATATGATTGTGCAATCATCTAAGAACCCCACTAAATATAAAATATAATAAGTATCTCAATAACATAGGTATCTCAATGAACTTTAAGGAAGTTTACTAAAGTTAGGCCTATGATTTTATTTAGATGTCTGTTATAATACCTTTGTTTTCTAAATGATTTATTCACCTCTTTTTCATATGCATAAATGCATAGATAGAACACTTATATGAAACACTTCTTTCATTTTTGTGTTTTTAAAATATTGTTGTAAGAGATTGAAAGTATTTTTTACAGGTAAATCTATCATAAATAATGACAAAAACTCCAAGAAAAAATGGCTTTGATTTATATTCATTGCTTCAACTTAAGGGGAAGCATTATGTGTGCTCACAGCTGGTAAAATTCGGTAAGAATTAGACTCTAACCCATCCTGAGGGCTTTGTTGTTGCAAATTTGTTTTTACTCATAATCATTTATTGGCTTAAAGCCGTTGTTTTGCAATAGTTAGTGAAAGTAACACATTTGTGAGATGTACGGATATTGTTACATTATATGCTGTCAGTGATCATTTTTGCTTTATTAATGCCATCTTATTGATGCATTTCTGTGCCATGAGAAAATGAAGTTTCATTTCCTTCTCTTATCTTTCAGCTGAGTGCTGACCATGACATTCAATTTTCATGTGTTTTGTCCAATTTCATCAGCATCCGTTACTTGAACGTACTAATCATGAATGTATCATCCATTTCTTCTTTTAAAAAAATAAGGGTGATATGAGCAGAAATGTAGTTTATTCACCTGTACACTGAGACTGTAAAAGGAGGGGCACATAAAGATACTGGCATCCTCTCTTTTGGTATTCAATATATCTAAAGCGTCCTTGTGAAGCTTTTGTGAGCCTCAGACCCCTTTAAGAGATTGAGGGAAGCTATGGTACAATCTCCCAGCCCAGAAACATAGACATACCCTCAAATAAACATAGACACACCCTCAAATGCCACAATGATGCACACATTTAGGAAGTCTTAAGTAACTACTTGAGACAACACAAATAGCATTCTACTGTAATACTAATGATTTGATAATTATGTCTACCATCATACTAATGATTTGAAAATCTTATTTGCTTTTCCTCACATGAAACTCAACTAGCTTCTTCTTGAAGTTCGAACATATAGACAAGTGAGACTTTATGGGATAGGCACTGGTAATGCACCCCTGAAATCCTAACTACTCTTGAGACTCACCATTGGAAGCTAGCAGGGGAAAAGTTTGTGAGACCCTGTCTCCCAAATAAGGTAAATATGATGGGCTATGCCTGTGAATCTATGTACTGGGTAAGAGGAAATAGGAGGATCACAATCTCAGACCAGCCTAGGCGTGAGTTTGCTTGAGAATTCATGAGAAAAACAAAGCTAAAAAAAGCAAAAGGACAGGGAAAGTGGCTTGACCAGTGAACTTAAGGTTCTGAGTTCTAGCCACAGAAGCGGGGTAAAACAAAGTGTACTATCTAACCCTGTGGACTCTGAAGCAATCAGTAGGTTGGGATGTACAAAATACTGAGGGCAAAATCTTGTCAAAAAAAAAATCCCCTTTCATGACTACACCAGTTGGGAATTTATTTACCAGTATTCATTAAAAAATACTTACGAGTTGTAAATTGTGGTGATAAGTCGGATAACCATCAGAAGTGGTTGATATTTAACAACTTTTTATTGCCTCTAATCACAAGCCAAAGAAAATCTGCATGTTCTTTGTCATTTGACATATAACTAACATGTCTATTATAAATGTTTGCAGAAAAGAATTCAGAAGTGACCTAAATTAAGTACAGATTTTCTTAAAATGAAATCTTCCTAATTTGAGGAACCTATTACATTGTTTTTTTGTTATAGAAGGAAAAAAATTCAGATTCCTCAGCCTGAAATCTAATGCAGTGTGCTTTAGTATGAATATATCCACATATATGAATATATGAATTGAAGTCAGGCTCTAGGGAAAAGCTGGAATCTTTGTAGCAATATAACTGTCAAAATGACACAGAAATGGGTCTGTTGATATTAGCCCGGCTAATCATTTTGCTAATTGGTCGGCCAGTCAGGCCATGGTGCAAAGGCAGGTTGGTTTTCACTTTAACTACTCACAAAGATGATGTTTGACTCAAACGCATTACTTTATATCAACACACAGAATGGCTGTAAAAATAATACCACATGTGCTACTCCCACCTTTTAGTAATGTCTTCCTCAATTTTCCCTGTTACAATAGAGATTTTTTAACACAAGAAATTAAAAGTTATTTAAAGGACATCGGTTGCATAAAATGAACCCTTTGCATTCTGGAAGGAAATCTATGCTTCCCATCCAGTTCCTAACATAGTTTGTCAGCCACTGGTCTTCATGAGATGAAGCTCCTTTTCAGCTTAACCTATCTTTGATTTTCTCTGTAGGAATAATTGTGGCCTTTAGGTATTTCTATTTTCCTCTATTAGAGGAACTGCAAGATTATTTTAAATATGCCAAATGAATTACTGCATCTGATTAAATAGCCCCATGGTGTGTTTAGTTTTGTTTTTGTTATTATTGCTGTTTGCTTTGATTATTTGCATTTTTGTTGGTGCTTTTGTTATTGGTATTTACACTAGGACTTCATGCTTGTTAGGCCAACAACAACCTCAGGTTTTTCTTTTGTGCTTTCATTATACTATTGATTATGCTGTTTTTCCGGGGCCCATTTGGACCCTGATCCTCCTGAATAAGTGGGCTAACATATAGATCCACCCTGAGCAGCATAAGATTTCACAAATATTTTTTCCTTGGACCAGATTCAAGAAAAAAGAAATTTTCTTGAATCTCCAGCTGGAGTTGCTAGCAATACAGGCATGAACCATCACATCCACAACCAGGTTATGATGGTCAGAGATACGTATATAAATTATTTTTGTTATAATTGATTTAGACACATACAAATGCATGTGCCTTTTTCTAGTGGCTTCCTCTTAGAGTTTCAAATGTTATCATTTTTGTCATTCTTTCAATCATAGACTCTAAGGATTTTTTTTAATGCAGAGAAAATAATCAAGTTTTGCATTTTATTGGCCTCAATGGCTTTTTGTGATGTAGGGAAATCATGCTTATGATAAACCTTTAAAGACAAAAATATTTTCCTTACCTGTAATGCTAAAACAACAGTGGTGTTATTAAATTAAATTCATGAATAGGCAGCGTGATTTGTCATGCAAATTACTACTGTTAGGAGATAGTAGATATCAGAACTGAACGGACAGTCTCCTGACTCTTAGAGATGATGACAGCTGTCTTTTTCAGATATGGAGTGTGCTTCTAGTAATTCCTAAGAATAGATATGCTTTGAGACACTTCATATTATCTTGAGTAAAATCCAAATATTACGGGGCCGGGAGTTTGGCCTAGTGGTAGAGTGCTTGCCTAGCGTGCACGAAGACCCGGGTTCGATTCCTTGGTACCACATACTTAGAAAAAGCCAGAAGTGGTGCTGAGGCTCAAGTGGTAGAGTTCTAGCCTTGAGAAAAATCCAAGGACAGTGCTCAGGCCCTAAGCTTAAGCCCAGGACTGGCAAAAAAATCCAAATATTATAATCAACCATTTTTCAGTTAGGCCCTATTCAATGATGTTGAGAGTTCATATAATAAACTTAGTCTGACTTCTCATAGGCAAATAAGAGTTTGCCCTTCTATTTATCATGACTTTGGACTTTATAACCTTATTTCTCAAATATAGTTGTTTGTGTCCTTTTCTTCTTGTTTTTTATTCATTCATTATTGTTCATTTATTTATTAATTTGTGAGGGAGAAGAGCTTACTGGCTTTCGAACTCCAGGAATTTCATTTGCTAGGAAAGTACTTAACTATTTGTCCTTAATTTTGTTCTTTAACTCTTGTCCCTCTTTGCTTTTTTTCTGCCCCAGTAGAATACTGAAATTAGAAATCTTAGAGCTGCTCTTTGTTATTCTCCCAGCGTTAAATAGTGGTATTTGTTGAGTACATTTAGTTTTGAAATAAATTATCAGCTTGGTCTCTTTCTTTGCCTGTTTTATTTTGCTTTAATGCCCTCAGAATAAAAGCAAAAGTCAGGTAAGATACTGAGACATAGACTGGTTACAAGCTACACAGCAAAAGTCACTAGCACATCATCAATGAATATGGTTAAATCAAAGTTGAAAAAGAAGAAGAATTTGTTTTTAGCACCTAATTCAGACTTGGCAGGAAGAAAGGGCTGCTCTGTGAATATATATTATAATTTAGATGAAACTGATCTGATCTGGATTGAAGGTACATTAGAGGTGCTGGGAATCGAAGACAAGGGTCCGTAAAGATAATATATTATTCTAGCCTTCATTGCTTCCCTCCAATTAAAGCTGTGTTCTTTGCCATCCTCCTCTGGGAAGGAAGGCTGAGTCTTGAATGGGGGTTTGCCTGCATTTGATTGTTCAGCTGTATATCCATTGCTTTGGGTTCAGCAGAGGTCTCTGCCATTTTGCATTCAATCCTCCAGAAAATCACCACCCAAATATCCTACAACAGGGACCAGGCTTTAAGTGCAGCCCCTCCTCCTCCCAACATACTCATGTTCTAGTCATTTAGAAAAAGTGTGATTAAAAACCATTATGTGCCCTAACAGATGTGACCTTAAAGAGTCTACTAAGGTTTAAAAAAAAAAGGTGCAAAGCAATAGTGGTTAGACTAACACCAGGAAAGTATTATATGAGCTGAACCACACTGAATAACTTCTCAATGATTACTACCTTCTGTTTCAAGAAAAATACCACGATGTTTAAGAATGAGTCGCAACTTTCTTAGGGGAAAAATGCGCTCTCTCTCTCTCTCTCTCTCTCTCTCTCTCTCTCTCTCTCTCTCTCTCTCTCTCTCTCTCTCTCTCTCTCTCTCTCTCTTCTCTCTGCCATCCTGGTTCTAATGAGGAAGAAATTAAACTCCGATAGTTATTGAATTTTAAATGCTCTTCACTGAAGAAGAATTATTGGATTGTTACCATCTTCATTTCCTCCAGTCACAGATAATTTCACCCATGTGCCAAGAAAATGCAATGTAAACAAAATAAAACCATGGAAACCATTTAGGGAACAAGATCCCTCCTGTTTGCAAAAAATCTCTCTTGTAAATACGAAAGGCTGTTTAGTAATCTTCAGAAACAAGTTAGCTACTTTTTATTAAGCATACTGCTCTTGTTGACTAGAAGAGTTTTGATAATTTCCCAAGAGCTCATAAAAGCCTCAGAATATTTTTTTGTATTTTACATTACAAATATGTACCTACCAAGATGTCAATAATAGAATACTCCACATATGTTTTGAGTACAATTGGGAAAGATTTTCAAAGCTATAATATTTTACTTTTTGTAAAGCTAAGTATTGTGCTCTCTTCCCTAATCACACTTCCTCATCCTAGTTGAGATATATAATATACATTTTTAAGAGATCTCCTGAGTAAAAAAATAAAGAGTATAGTCATCATGGAAAACAGGCTACTGAATGTGGAAAACTGGACTAATAAGTGTGTAACACTAGACATAGAATAGAATGTTGGTGCCTGAAAAATTCTTACAGCAATGAGTATGCATTGTTTTAACTAATGTTCATAATAAAGTCAGAATGGGCAATTTTCTACACTCAGTTATGTATTTTTTATTTCCATTTTATTTATCTTTAATGGGATTTGGTAGTATTTATAGACACTTGAAGCAGTATAATTTTATCATGGCACTGCTATATATATATATAATTTTTTTTTGCCAGTCCTGGGGCTTGAACTCAGGTCCTGAACACTGTCCTTGGGCATTCCTCAAGGCTAGAGCTCTACCACTTGAGCCACAGCACCCCTTTTGGCTTTTTTTTTTCTACGTATGTGATACCGAGAAATCGAACCTGGGTCTTCGTGCATGCAAGGCAAGCAGTGTACCTCTAGGCCAAACTCCCGGCCTGCTATATATTTTTAAAGTTAATTACAAATCTCTTGCATTGTTTTAAAGAATGAAACTGGAAGGAAATCACTCCGATTACAGTTCAGGTTGTATAAATTTCACAGTGCCTTGCAAAATTATTAAGGATTCAGAGAAATTATCAAGTCACAACTGTATTTGCAACAAGAAAAAAAACATTTGAAAGGTGAAAATAGAGTTTTGATTATATCCCATAAAATTAGATAAACATACAAAGATATAACTCTTGCAGTTTGAATAACTGTTGTTTGTTATCTGCCTCCACAAATGCAGTTGCCTACTTGTCTAATTGCAACAGGTATAAAAATTACTCGAGCATTTGCAAAAATAGTGGCATTCTACTCTTATTAATAACAATGAGATCTTATTTTTTTTGTTTTAATTGCACAGACAATATGAGCTGTATTGGTATAAATAAGAAATTTGTGGAAGAGCATACACGTTTACCCCCAGTCAGGAGAAAGTTGAAAAAGAATTGAGGGGAATATTTGTGTAAAACAAAAATACTTGTTAATTTAGTAACCTCAAGTCATTTTTATTCTTCATTTGAACTGAGACTGAATGCTGTGGTTCAAACAGAAGAATAACACTTATCAGGAGACACAAACCCATTACTTAGAGGAATCTAAACAAATGTTTCTAAAACAACAGATTCATGACGGTGCCTTGTATCAAATTTTTGTGCTCCCAGACCACTTCACTCTAGAGTCAAGTAAACTATCAAAAAGATTCACAAAGTTACTAATTTCTGTGCAGGTGTGTGTGCACGTGCGCATGTACACACACACACACACACACACACACACACACACACACACACACACACATCGGGCAATCGATGTAGTTTATCCATGCACAATAACCAGAAGTGATTCAGGATGATAAGATGTCTGAGAATGCCTGTGTAACATGAATGAAAAGAATGACAGGAAAAGAAGGTTGTTGGAGCCCAGAAGTAGACTTGTCGTAGGTTAAGAAACCCAACAAAAGATGGGATACTTTCGTTAAAATGCTAAGACATCACTCATCATAAGACTTAGAGAAGCTCAATGGTAGCATCAAAGAGTGAGCTGGTATCTCATCCTAGCTATTCACGAGGCTGAAATCTGAGGATTGCAGTTCGAAGTCAGCCCTGGAAAGAAAGGCCATGAGACTCTTATCTCCAATGAACTACCAGAAAATAAGAAATGGAACTCTGACTCACGGTGGTAGAGTGTTTGTTAGCTTGAGCCCAAAGAACTCAGAGATAGTACCCAGGCTTTGAGTTTAAGCCCTATGATCAACTAGTCACCCGTCCCCACTCCATGAAGGTACTATCTTTAATCTGCTAGAAACAAATTCACTCTCAGACATCTTAATAAAACTGCCACTTTTTCTGATAAATTTGTGTTCCAAACCCCTTTGGAATTCATTAGAACTCTTAGATATCTAAACTTTTCCTTAATACAATAATGTATTCCGGAAAGAAGAGATTTTGCTGAGGAAAGTAGGGGAGGATAATGAGTGAGCATTTAGATGTTCCATCTAAAATGTTGCCTATTTTTTAACTACTGTGTAGTATAGGCAGATCCCTGAATGTGTTTGAATGACAGTTTCCTCATGTGTATATTGGAAATAAGAATATGATTTAGGGAACCCTTGGCAAAACTCACATGAAATTATGCCGATAAAGATTCTAATATACCATTTGTGGTGGTTTATGAAGGCTGTAGTCCCAGCTCTCCAGAGATGAGGGCAGTTGGATTGTGAGTTCAAGGCCAATCTAAAGTACACAGATAAATCCTAATTCAAGTTCAATGCAGTTACACAAACGGAGTAACTAAAGGAAGTTATACTTAGAGGAGATACTGGAATGCATTGCTCTCCTGAACAGCTCAAGGAATACTTAACCAAACAAATAGAATACCAGGAAGTGGAGACATATTTGGGGAGAGGCAAGGTGGGGATACAGGAATGGAGGGAAGAAGAGTGAGCAAATGTAGTCATTGTATTTAATGTACATTAAACAACAACAACAACAACAAAACCAACTGTGTAACTGAGAGTAGGGACTGGAGGCAGAAATGGGGAGAATTAAGGAAAGGATGACAATGACAAGTTGCACTTAAAATCATAACCTGAGTTATGGAATCTTCACTCTCTTGTAGACTACTTAGCAACCCCAATAATAAAAATAAAAACCCTGCCTCAAAATAACAACAAGAACAACAACAAAATAAAGAAACTAATGCCGTGTCTTAAATATATTAGAGCTTAATTTTTTTTAGTATTAAGTTTCTTTTGTGACATTCCTTTGGAATTGTATAGTTCAGGGTTTTGGGCCACAAGGTAAAATATGACAGATCTTTCAAGTAGCAGCATGAGAAGGAAGAACATAAAACTCTCGTATTCTGATGAATTTCTCCTAATTGAATGATTGTAACTTTCCATGGATGAATGATTACGTGACTCACAGGGAGATGGCATGAAAGTTTGGGAAATCAAGGAACCCCCATTCTTTGCCACGTGCATCTTCTCTCCAGATCTGTATCTAGACTTCAGAACCATAGGACTCCACACTCCCCACACTAAATATGGGGGTGCCGCATGGCCAAAGACAGCTTTGTCTGCAGCAAAGTAATAGGCATATTTTTCTTTTCTCTTTCATAATTTTAAGTGAAATCTGGGAAACATGTGCCAGTATATTTCCTCCTTCTCTGTAGAGTATAGCTCAGAGAATATGTTCTAGATAATGATGGCAGAAACACTTGATTTTAAACAAAGATGATCCAGATAAACTTCTCAGTATATTAAAAAGGTATCTTGAGTATTCATGAATTCTGATCTCTGCTTACAACAGTAATACTTTGGTATGTAAGCCAATTACAGTAATCATTATTCTAACAATTAGAACTGTGTTTTATATTACGTGTACCACAGTACACTGTTACAAGTTATTTGGCATTATGTTATTCATATCATGATATACTATTCCAAGTAATCAAAAATGACTTGAGCTACATGTTGATATGACTAGCCATATAGATATGGCATATGCCAGTGCACATATGGAGTAATCTGTACTATAAATAAAATAATACATTTCAGTCTTTTTTCCTACCAAAGACATTGACATTACTTCTAATTATGATAATATCTGAATAAATCAATTACACATACACATAGCCACAAATGTAGAGGAGACACAAACATTGATATTTATGGAAAAATATCCAACAACTTACACATTTAGTTTTAGTGATTCTCATTTTTCCCTGCTTTGATATTATTCAGTTAAACGGAGGAATCAAAAATTATGAAATCAGTTCTTCAAATTGAAATTTTGTCCCATCAAAGTTTTTTTTTTATTTTAGAGAAATTCATGGATAAAATAGATCATCACAAAGCCATTACAATTTTCTTTCCTGTTAAAAGAACAGGAGACAAGACGTCATCTAGTGCATACACCTATTACAATTTCTGAGTATTAGGAATAAATCTAAGCCCAAATCTACTGGCATACTCAATATCATTTGGAAACATTTTATGCAGCATTAGTTTAAAATAGCTTATTATAAAGTAAAACATTTAACAGCCATGAAAGGATTACATTTAAGGACTTTATATTATTCTCTTCTTCAAACAATGAAATAAATTGAACTCATTACAATATGTCATGCATTTTTGATGTGACAAATGAGCCCATGGATATAACAGGAAACCAAGCTAATTTTCCATCAGTGGCACTGTCGAAGATTGTCCTACTGTAATATTTTGGTTTTAGGGCATTAAGGATTATTTCTTGCAGAATACTGGAATCGAGGTATTCAAGTTCTGACACGGTCATTCATTTCTGTCTCAGGACCTAGGTACATTTTAATAGATGGGATGAGAGAGAAAGGACTGTTTTGTCTCTCAAGAAATTACTAAACCAGATGTTGGAGAAGGAGGAGAGATTGTTAAATTTTTGCTGAAAGGCTCTATCCAACGAATTAAAAGCTGATGAACAGCCGGTAACAAAGTCTTCAGCCAGATAGCCGATAGCCATGGGTACCTTTAAGTCTATCTCTGGTCACTTTTTTATTCTTTCATGAGGTGACGTTCCAGGTCACTTCTTATTGTATATTTGTGGAGGATTTGTGCTCAAAGCATGCAGGTCAACATGTGTTCCACAGATCAAAGCCCTCGGTGTCTAAAAGTCTCTCACTGCAAGCAGGGTCAATGTTGGATTTAATTCAGAGAAATCCACCTAAAATGAACTGCAGATTTTTAATGCATTTCAGAATTCTCAACATAATTTTGGTTTCTGTACTATTTAGCTAGACGTAAAGCAATAATAGCACGTGGAAGTTATGATTATTTCTCTTCAATTATCATTTTCTTTCTCTATGGTTTGGGATGAAAGAAGACAAGGAAAAGGTACATTTTCCTGTTTCAAAGGCACTGTGAAGGCCTTCACTCTCTGTTTCAATAATCAAAAGCTTTCTACTATATGATTTACATAGAATGAGATGGTTGATTTCAACCTGTGTGAAAATGATTTCAAGATATATTTGGTGGACTTTCAAGTTAAGCAACTCTCCTTTAAATTTCAAAATGGTCAAGCATCCTTCAGAAGATGCATATAAATCCCAAAATAAATAAAGAAATAAACAAATTAAAATTTAAATACCCAAACTAAGGAAATGAACTTAATTTCTGATGTTTGGAATACTTTTTCTCAGCATTCCAATAGAGGGCAGTAGAAATCCATAGATGTGTTAAGATTCTACTCACAAACATTGCCCAGAATAGAAATCTCTGAAGAGAAACCAATTTCACCAGATCTGTGCCATGGAAAGGAGAATTATTGCTCTTAATTAAACTGTATTCACACCTTGTTTAGCCCCATCTCCCTACTTCTCCTTTTTGATATATTAATTTAAAAATAAAGACTAATGAAGGCAAGATTATTAGAGACTGTGCCTTAAATCCTATACACTAATCCTACAAACATCCACTCAACCAGAAAGTTAGCAAGCTTGCCTTTACATGAGAACAGTTAGGTTCATCGTTTCTGTACCTCAAAGGAATATGAGTGGACTGTTTCACAATGCATTGATTTTTTTAGTGACAATCTAAGATTTCGTATCTTTTTAAATTAAAAAATAGCAAAGTTCTCATTAGGCTTAGGCAGTGAAGGGCATGCAGATAAAGATTTGAATTTCAAATTCAAGCACTTGAGTGTAAACAAAATTAATAGGTTTTCATGACTAATCCTCCATTTTCTTTAAAGCCAGTGGTCTTCTGACCAAATTCAACCACTAGTATTGAAAATGTTTGTGCCATGTCTTAATAATCTGTTAAAAAAGAAAACTCAACTCTTGGAAACATATATACAAAAAATATAATTAAGAAATATTTTAATACTTGTTCACCTTTATTGTCTTTATATTTCAGAGGCCTTTGTCTATATGCTGTGTCTTGTTTTACTTTCTATTCTGTGTGTGTGTGTGTGTGTGTGTGTGTGTGTTGGTCTTGGGACTTGAACTCAGGGCCTGGGCACTGTTGAGCTATTTTTTACTCAAGGCTCGTGCTCTACCACTTGAGCCACTGTTCTACTCCTGGATTTTGGGTGGTTCATTGGCGATGAGACTCACAGACTTTCCTGCCTCGGCTGGCTTCAAACGTCAATCCTCAGATTTTAGTCTCCTGAGTAGCTGAGATTACAGGCCTGAGTCACTGTGCTTCTCATTCTTTAAAAAAGACCCAGAGGTAGAAAAATGCAGAGGCATCATATTTGAATATGCTCTAGAATTAATGCTCCTAATACAGATTCTTTGTATATTCTAATAGGTACTTGGTTAGTTTGCTTTAAAAATCATTTTCTCTTAAAAGCCATTAAGCTTACAATTATGAAGTAGAATGTAATCCTTATACTGTAACTAGGATATATATTTAATGAAATAGGTTTATAACAAACCACACATGGAACTCCCAGAGCTCTACTATAGCTCTGTTAACATTTTTATTCCATTTTTTGGAATAAAATATATAATGTAAATCTGTGTGTGTATAAATCAAATATGTATAGACACATAAATATATACATATTTATAAACTTGTACATACATATATTTTCACATATTTATCTTAAAAGTACATAATACACTTGAGTATCTGTACATATATATATATATATATATGAATTAGTTCCTATATGCTACAACATTTGCCAGTTCTACATATTATGGTTGTAGACATCACCAAGTTTTATCACTGTATGAGTTAAAATTATTAGGAACTATTACAACAAATAAATTTGTCATGATTCCTTTCCTTTTACCTTAGTAGATTAATGAAATATCTGAAATATATGAAATTTTCTGATCTATATCTAGAAAATTAAAATTGATTCCTAAGTGGTCAACAGCATATGGCATCAGCTTCATCTTTAGAACATAACTTTCAGTTTTGTCTTTTAAGTTAGGTTTGTGACTCATTTATATAAACAGCTACTGTTGATAGTAAAAAAAAAAAAAGCATATGTGAAGATGGAAAATGCTGACCACGCATGTACTCTTACAGATGAAATAACTATATGAATGATTATATTTTAACTGCAAGAGTAAACGGGTAGCTTTTTGGGTCTGTTTATTTGATAACTTTTTATTACATATGAATGCTTTTAAATATGATTAAAAAACTTCCTTTTGATATGGTTAAATAGCTATTTGATAGAATAATGTTATTTCTTTATTACACGTATCCTCCTAAGTATTTTCAGATTGGTGTTTTAGCAACCATAAAATCGAACAACAAATCAGGTGCCAGTAGCTCATTCTATCATTCTTGTTACTCAGGAGACTGAGAAAAAGTGGATTTTTGTTCGAGTCTAGGTCAAGCAGGAAAGAAAACAAGCGAAAAAAAAGGCTGAAAGTGTGACCAATATGGTGGAGTACTTGCCCAGTACACACAAGAAGTCAAGTTCAAACCTTAGTACCAGTGGAGGGGGGAATAACAAAGTTATATTAAATATTATATCATTTCAAATCATACATTTCATTACTGCTTTAATTGTAAAATACAGAATATTGAAACTAACTCTTACTAAGTTCCTAGATGCTAATAGGAAAGGAACATCTCCTTGTAGATAGAGAGAATCCCTTTTCCTCATATTCCTAAATACTAGCTTTGGCCCAGATCTTTGCTAATTCATTTTACTTACTCTAATAAGTGAACAATAGCATACCTGGAAAATTAATGGCATATTTTTCTCCATGTAGAGAATCAACACAGAAATAAATTGCATATAATAGTTTCCCATTCATTCATTCATAATTAAAACATTTATTTTATATAGGTACATGATCTCTGTATTATTTATCATGTATGTATATATATATGTATGTATGTATCTATCTCACAAATTTGACAGACTTGAAAGGTCTTCTCTAAGAATATGCATAAGGAAAGATAGAATTGGTTAAAATTTTGAGAAGCTATTGCTAAACATAGAACACCAAAATGGCATGGGAAGTTGAAAACACAGTCCTAGAGGTCTGATGTACATGTCAACCTATTTTGTTCTTCTCATCTTATATATTTTGTATCTTGGTGATTGTTTATATTGTGACTGATGCATAAGTATATTACATGTAAGTGTACTGTGTGCATAATCACAGACACAAACTCACATGCATGTGTGTACATATCTTCCTTTCTTTTTTCTTCTTTCCTCTCATCTATCCTTTTCATTCTTTCCTTTACCAATGGCTACTATCTATCTATCTATCTATCTATCTATCTATCTATCTATCTATCATCTATTTCTTATCTATCTCTAAGAAAAAAAAGAGGGGGACCAAATGCACACAGAACGTAATACCATCTATAATAAAAGCACCTACCTATCATATACATTGAGCTATTTTCAGCATGTATAATTAGCCAAAGAAAAAACAAACAGCAACTTTCAGAACCTCACATCTCTTTACACTCTAACCTACAGATTACTACTAAACAAAGAAACATTTTGAACCTTCCTCACAGCTTTGAGAAAATGAAAGAGTCCCTCTACATTTGAATTTCACAGGTTTTGTATTTCACACTGGGAGTCAGACTTTCACAGTTTTTTAACTACCTTAAAACCTTGTTAACTTTCAGCTAAAATTGCTGTTTAACAATGTCATGTTCTTGTGGGAATACAGGATCTTTTAGCAAGCAGTTCTGAGGATCTCTATTACCAGGCAATCTAAATCGAGATCTGGATGGAAAATAGCAGAGATTTTCCATGGCAGTACTGGCTAGAAGGAGAAACTACATTACACGTGCAGACCAGTGTTAGAATGGAATGGAGATGAATCTTCCAATTTTAAATAAGAATCTGCCAATGGTGAGAAATGTTTTTTCTTTTCTTTTTTTTCTTTTTCTTTTTTGCCAGTCCTGGGCTTGAGCTCAGGGCTTGAGCACTGTCCTTCGACTTTCTTAAGGCTAGCACTCTACCACTTGAGCCTCAGCACCACTTCTGTATGTGGGGTACCGAGGAATCGAACCCGGTCTTTGTGCATGCTAGGCAAGCACTGTACCACTAGACCAAACTCCCGGCCCGAGAAATGTTTTTTCATTGAGAGTGATGAAGACCCTCTCTGCTACTGCTAATGGTGGATGTATCTATGTTTGTAATGTCCTCTTTGTGTGTCTGTCAGATGAGAAAGAAGCTGTCTGTACAGCAAGGGTTTTTTTCCACCTGGGGCTTGCTTGGATACCCTGGTGCAAAGAAAGCTAGAGTCTGAGATGACAGAATAAGCCTGCACCTGGAGGCTTAGTTACAGTGTTGAAGGCTTTAAGTCTAAGTGAGAATGGAAAACCAAGCTAGAGACCCATGAGGATCTGAGCATTTGGGAGCTAGAGAAAAGGGGCTCAGGACATCTCACTTTGAAGGCCATTCACCAGAGCTCAGCTCTGTTCACAGAGATCACAACCATCACAGATAGATTGGAGGATAAGTAATGAGATGACTTTATGTAAAGTATCGAAGACCCAGTGAGGATGTTGTTTACAGATTTTTCAAAGGAAGTATTTTTGTACTCTTTTCTTCTAGTTCCCTCTCAATCAGTAGTGCCCAGTTTATGAAGTCTGTGCATTCAGTTTGCACACTGGGTTGATGTCGGCCATCTTTTGGTGGCTGTCCTATCTCTGGGCAAAGGTTCATGTTGACCTCTTCAGGATAGAGATTAGGGACACTGGGAAAATTCTGCAGTGAATGGGAGAATCCTTAAAATCTACACAATTTTCAAATTCAAAACATCCAGGCACCCAGGTTGAGAGAGAATGGTTTTGGTCTACATTTCCTATCATTTCATGATTTCTGGTAATTAACAGCGATTAATGAATTCTGGAGCGTATGTCAAAATGTAAATTATGTTTTTCCCCCTTACTCCACATGCTGAACTGGCATATATATTAGAAGAATGCAAAAATAATCAAAAATTTAAAAAAATCTCAATCTCAAAATTTGAATCATTACTTCTATTTGTCATTGTTATGCATTTTAAGGGACTTCATTATTAACTTTTAAAATATTCACCTTAAAGACCAAAAAATGATCAGGAAAGAGACTAGAATGCCAATTTATAGAAACAACTGAGGAACTAAAACCACAGAGATATCTCAAATGAAGAAAGGACAAAAAAATAAAAGTGCCAGAGAAAGGAAATGTTAGCATTACTGGTAATATAGTTTTCTTTTTCCCTCCCTCTCTTCTTTAGTCCCCATCTCCCCGCCTCCCCCACGCCTTTTTTTTTTAATAAAAGCACCTATTGAACTATAAAAGCAAAGGACATTTGATTTGTTAGAATAGCGCTGCATTCCCCATTTCCACACTTTCCTCTCCTGGAAAGCTTTCTAGACTCTAAGAAACAGACATTCTGGAGTGTGAAACTGTCAAATAGAGACAAAGGGCTTCCTAGGGGCCTCGAGTTGCCTTAGAAACACTTGATTCCCATCCCCAAAATGGATCTTGCATGTGATGAAGTTTGCTTTTTTTTTTTTTTTTCCTCCTTCCAACTTACCAGCAGCTGACCAGTGAAATGCAGTCTTCGCCGGAAGTCTTAGCTACAGCGGTGGCAAGGGTTAATATTAAATCCACCACAGCATTTTGCACAGTCTCCCAGGAGATCGCTCAATGGATTTCCACTACCACTAGAAATAATGGCTCGCAGCTGCAACAACCCCTCGGAACATCTGATATTCCTGTCGCAAACCTGACCCGAGCTTTCAGTGGGAAAGAGAAAAAGCACTAACGCTAGGCTCTATGTTGTGCCTGGGGTCCAAGTTCCTAAATCATAACCTAAAATGACCTTTCAGCCCAACGCCCTGGTGACGTTGCTTCTGGAAGGGGTTTCCTATCTCCTCCTTTCAGAGTCCAGTTCCAATCTGTGCACCCAGACAGAGAAAAGCCAGTGATATAACCTTGGGGAAATTGGGATCAAATCTGGGGTAAAGGGAATTGATTTCTATTTTCTGCAGAGTAAGTACCACCTCTTTCCACGAAAGCTAGGGTTATTCCTTCAAGACTCTGTGACACGTGTTCCAAAAGCTTGTGGGATTCGCATTTTGTATTTGTCTCCACATCTGATAGTGCCCCATTATTGAAGATGGAATTCTCAGCAGAAGTTTGATAAAAGAACAGAACCATCTTCAGGGGAAGATGACAAAACATTATCTAAACGACTCCTCCAGGCAGCTCCTAAGACTCTGATACTACTTATAAAGCTATTGTTGGGGACGGAAAAAAAATGCCAGACACAGGGTAATGTCTATGATGTGTGTCATCTCTATAGGCACGATGTGCATTCAGACCAGCTAAGCAATACATTAGGAGAGAAACAGAGTGTGAGAGAGAGGAAGACAGAGAGAGAAAGAGAGAGAGAGAAAGAGAGAGAGAGGAGAGATTTAAATATGCCAAACATTCATTCCACAGCATTGAAAGTTGAATATCTACCTATTCCTGTATCCATATCTACCTGTCTTTGATTACCTATAAGTCATTTATCATCGGTCTCTAATCTATGAATCTGTGTCTATGTATCTTTTATCTAAGTATCTATCGTCTCTATCCATCTATCATCATTATCCTCTATCATTTCTGTCATCTACCTAGCGATCATCTATGGATTGATCATCTATTTACCAATTTGAATGCTATGCTTTATTTGTAGGTTGTGAACAATGTGTTTTAATATACCACATACTGTATACATTTCATTCTCATGCACATACACAGGCAAGTGCATGTCATTGTTTGGAACACGTTTGGAAACAACCTCTAGAATTTCACCATAATATGCAATTCTGAAAATTGTCGGACAGAATTTTCAAGCATCAGGGAGCACTAGAGATATTCCATGCTGTCATAAAGGTCCCTTGAGAAACTATGGTCATTAAGTGAGTTGTATGTACTGATAAGAAGTCATTAAAATAAACAGAACTTCTCTATAATTACTAAAAGTCTCAGGGAAAAAAATCATTAAGAGTGCTTGAGATATTTTGTATCTGTCTTCCACTGAGTTCAAAGTCTTCGCTCCACCCATTTTCTAAAACGTGCTGGTTGAAATTGTACAGCCTAACTCAAAGAACAAAAAAGAATTAGAGGCCCCTCTGGGGTATTTGACAGAAAAATTTTGCTGTGTTTAATTTTCTTTGAAGCAGTTGGGAGATCTGAAATAAAATGGAATAAATGGACTTGCTCTTTATGAAAATCATAATTGCTTTAAAATTATTTAGCATGATGTAAATTCTTGCTATTATGTAGTGATTAAACAGCAGCCTTCTAGTCAGTCCCATACTGACATTTTGCATTGTATGTATGTATATATGTCTGTCTGTCTGTCTATCTATCTATTTATCTATCCATATCACAGTTTTCCTTCTGTGTGTGTGTACATCTTTCAATTGTCCAAAGGACATTGGTTTCATGATCCTCAATAGAGCTATAGATGCTCTAGTACTTCATATAAAATGATGGTACTTTTGCATGTAAGCTATATGCATGCTTCCATTCACATGAAATCGCTCATAGTTTACTTACATATATAAGGCAATGTAAATACTATATGACAATGGGCAGAAGCATATAAATGTTTAATAGAGATATACTTTTTTCTCAAATACTTTTCATCACTAGTTCATTAAATCTCTACATTTAAAAGTCCAGAACACAAAAAGCTCCCTGTCTACTTACACACGTATTTATAAATTATAACAATTCATTCTCTCGCTTGCTTCCTCAAAAGTGGAGTTATTTACCCTCCTAAATTTGGAATCCCATGTCTGAATTAAATTCCCCATTTCTTTAGATAGTTTTAAACATATTGAAAGAAAACATGTAAATTTTCCTGGAATATGTAGGGTCACATGCATTAAATAGAGGAACAACAGGTTTGGCAAGTGAATTTTGGGTTGAATTATCTAAGACTATTAAGGCAATGTACAATGAAATGGAGGCCTTGAGAATGTTCTGGGCACAGCCGGAGGAAAGAGAAATAAGAAGTTCTTGAAGTATTCCTAAGCCACGTGCTCAACCCATTTCCTTCACAAGTATTCTAGTTTTGTCCACCTGTTGGCTGGTTAACAGGTGATGGGAATTAAAACCTGATCAACTTTACCTGGAACGAGGAAAAAGATATGAGACCTCTGACTGGTAAGCAATTGTCTTCGTAATTCACTCCTGCTGGTTATGTGTATGAATACTTCAGAGAAGCTTTATTTCTCTAAGAAAGGATTAAGTTCAGTACACTCATTTCAATTGTGTGTCAGGTTCTCCATTCCTAATGACTGCCATCTTCCATTTTTATTTTGCATCGCCTGAAAGGAAATGGATTTGGTTCATGCCTCAAACACCTCCAAAACCTTTCTCCCATTTCTCTTTTCTTTCTGGGTGAGCCCAGAAAGTTCCTCAAGAGCCTCTAGAGGACCCCACCCTACAACTCATAGCATCTCAAGTATTTCCATTTATATTCCTTTTGTTTCTGCCTGAAGGGTATGTCCTGCTAGAAGATGGAGATGGAGCTGCATCTCTCATGGCAGCTCCAACATTTTTTTCTGGCAGAGACTCAATAAAACTTTGTGTACTAAATTAAGCAAAGGGATGAATAAATGGGTTGTTTTGCTATGACTTGTGGGATGAGTAGTTTTGCATCATGTGTTCTAAGCATATTAGGCACATAAGAGGCATGCTTATACACATTATACTCCTTCTGAGCATAAGAGAGGGAAGAGATGACCACTCTCCTGGGAAATTGCAGAGGAATGTCTGAGAAGCTTTCATTTCAGACATAATCTACCAAATATAAACCTTATTCAAATGTTTATAGCAGAGAACATGTCTTTAGTGGTTGTAAGAGTGCAGTGACCTCTAGCATCTATTAATATTCTGCCAACTTTCAGTTACTAAATTTGTCATATTCATCAGGAAAGAATGTGATTTTCTTCACCATATAGAATTTTCAGTAGAATTGGAACTAAATTTAGAGAAATAACATACAGACATACATGTCAGCTTCACTCAGATGGGTCTAAAAATAAATACTCTGTGCCTGGGCTCACGTACTTAATTTGAAGATTCTTTTTTAAGGCTAGTCTCTTTCTGGTAGTATATGAGGAGCAGAGGGACAGTTTTAAAATGATCTGTGGTTCTCTTTAGGATGCATTTCACAAGCATTAGATTTTGTGTGCTTTTGAGAACAACTTAGAGCAAAACGACAGACACCCTGGAAATCTTATTTCTTATAACACTAATTATAAAATTCTTTGTCAGGCTGCTTCTAAAAAGTTTGAATTTAAGCCAGGTGCTTTTGGCGGCTCACACCTGTCATCTTAATCTATTCAGGAAGCTGAGATCTGAGGATCATGGTTCAAAGCCAGCCTGGGTATCAAAGTCTACAAGACACTTATTTCCAATTAACCACCAGAAAGCAAGAAGTAGTGATGTAGCTCCAGAGGTATAGTGATAGCCTTGAGCTCAGGGATAGTGCCCAGGGCCAGAGTTTCCCCATGATCAATCAAAAAAAAAATGAAAGAAAAGTCTGAATTGGTTCAGTGTCAAGAGCAGGTATTATTTCTTCATCTGGAACAATCATACAATAGTAGTTTTGGTTCCTAAAAGTAGTTCTTCCTGGAGGTAGCAAGTGAAGGATCTTGTGGTTATGGGGGTGCCAACATATCTTTCATTAAAATAGAACTCAAGATGGTAGAAAGAGATGCTGACAAAAATATCAAATAAAAGAAGTAGATGATGATTACATATTCTCTATCCTCATTGAATCTCCTTGGTCTGAAAGCAGATCCAGACCTACTCTGAGATCAAGCAAGACTAACTGGCAGCTGGTGAGCACCTGCTGAACTGTGCTCCGGTTCTACTCCCTGTCATGGTTGGACAGGTCATCTGTTTCTCATTGGTTGTTGCCTATGTTCAACCAATCATTAGAGATTTCCGACCTCACCTGTGACAATGGGTAAGCCTTATGTTTCCCTGACACTTGTACATTTGCTGCACCCAGGAACATCATTTTTATCAGAGTTTGGATGAACAACAGTCTTGTCTGTACAATTCAAACACAGAGGGGAAACCGCTATGAAATACTTTGAAATCGATCAGGTGCCTATGATTTAGGGAGCATTTTCCTAGCAACATAGGCAGAAATGTAAACAGGGTTACAAGTGAACTAATATCTACTACATCCTTTGGATCTAAAACACATTTATAATAGCATTCATTGGCCTAAAAAAAGTATTATGAAGGAGGAAGTCATGATTCCATTGGGAAGTTGTTACAAATTTTCATTCTTATATTCTTTTTTAAATAGCTAGTACAGAGAAGTTTTCTTCTCAACTATAGTTGCCAGTGGTAAACAAATAGAGTATATGTTAATGAAACTTAATCCCAGGTTTATTTCCTGTTGTGGTTAAGAATGCAAGAATGAGGAGAACCAGAAAGATAGAAAGTCCCAGGAGAAAGCAACAACTGTACCTGAAGGTAGAAGTGTAACTTCTTCCTCTATCTGACATATGCTTAAGCAAATAGATGAAAAATGGTATTTCACAACTATTGCAAAAAAAAGTCAGGCTCGGAAGGTACGCTTAGTGGCTAGACACAGCTGGAAATAATTGGGGAAACGAGTACAGTGCAAAAGAGTTTAAAAACCACATGGTCTCAGTGATATTTTCATAATGCTCTGAGCAATTTTCTTCCACAAGTCAAATGGTTTCAAGACTCTCCAACCCCAAATTACCTACAAAATGTAAATGCCAAAAGAAGAAAAAAAAAAGAAAAGAAAAGAGAAGAAAAAGAGGTAAATGGCAATATATTAGGACAAAACAACCAGTTAGCCTTAAGGAAATTCCTTGTCAGATTTGTGAATGGGACAGTTCAAGGCACAGACAGCTCTGGTGCAGCCTTTAATCCAAACTACTGGTGTCCTTCATCTACCCTGCTGAGGAGAATAAGCAGTGATGCACACCTGACTCAAATCATCTAGATGTTTCATTTTGAAGGCAGGACTGCAGTCTCAGAGAGGACATATCCCAGTGGGAACATATGTCTGTGGCCATTAATGATGAAAGTGTTTCCCTCGGTATGCAAAACCTTACCTGTGATGTTTTCTAAGTTCATTGATAAGATGGTCTAACCAAGTCTTATCACCTCTGTTCCCTTGTGAGACCCACACACATTTTTGTGAACCTGCATACTATGAATTCAGATGTTAAAAAGTTCTACCATTAACTGGCATCTGTAATTGTATCTAATATGGAGTGATAGGCCATCTTGCCTAATTATATTCTCTAGGGGGATAATAACAATATTACTTAATAAAATGTTACATAAAAGTAATAACTTTATTACTTTAAAGTTTTTTAAGCACAAAGTATGGTTATGCTACATTGTATTATCATACAATGTTACGGCAATCTTTATATATGTCGCAATATGTGACATTATTTATTCAGCAGTCTCTATGAAAATAATTTTTTCTAAATGCAATGTATATATAATGAGTGTACACATTTAAAAATAATTCATTATTTATTGCTAAGGATTAATTACATTCAGTATCAGAGACCATAAAGAAAGAACACAAGCTCATCCAACTCATGGTTATCTGTGCTGGGAGTTTTAATTTCCTTCCTCTGGATGGCTTAGACCAGAAATAGTCAAAATGATCATCCAAGGATCAAATTGGCCCTCTGCCTGTGATTTGTCGATAAAGTTTTATTAGAAAACAACTAGACTCATTCCTTGATGCATCCTCTATGACAGCTTTCGTACTGTAACAGCACAATAGATACAGCAGAGACTGTCTGACCTATAAAGCCAAAAAATATTTACTGTCTGGCTCATTTCAGAAGTTTTGCCAGACCTGACCTAGACAATTATAGCATATGTTTGAAAAAAAGGGAAAAAGAAATTAAAGACTGCTGAAGCCATACTAGACAGAGGGAGACAGTTAAAATTCTGTACTCCTTTCCAAAGAGTATGCTGACTCCCCATGGCTTGCCATCTGTCATTGTACCTTTGTGACCATTATTGCCCAGGACATCTATTTGGCCTAATAGTAGTAATGCCACAGACAGAATTTATGGAAAGAAAAAAAAGATGTTGCCAGAGCCCATTAGTTTAAGATAACATTTTATTGAATCTTTATTTTACTCCAAAATTTATGTTTCCAAACACCTTCACTGTTTATAATAAGAAATAATAATTTTGTGCAGATTTAAATCTCTTTGAAATTAATATTTTTTCAAGACTTTTGTAGACAGTGTATTTTAGGGTAGAATCAGTACAAGCTAGCTATTTTACAAAACTGTCAAAGTCACTAGAGAGATATGACTAGTTGAGATATATCAATGGTTCATGAAAACATTTTGATTTAGGAATGCCAAAAGTAAAAACCATGAGAATTTGAATTCTTGATGCCTGACTGAAGGTATAGAAAAACAAACAAACAAACTCCCTATTCCATTGTCTGAAGTTTGAGATAGACTGGGGGACATAAAATCCAAATGAAAAAAAAACAATCCAGAATTACATAGTTCCTGGTTACTAAAGGTCAATAACAATACAATATTCCAAAACTTTAGATCCTGGACAGCTAAGAAACTCTTGGGGAATGCAAAGAATAACACATAATGGCAGCAAGTTATGTTGATTCCATTCCTACATATATTAAAAAAATCACATTCCCCATTATACCAGCATCTGGTATGATATGTTTCATCATGTGAAAAAGTGGCCACATCTTTCTCTAATAGATGTTAAAGCAGATTCCATACTATATCTGAGAAATAACAGATAGATATAACTACCTATTGTTTGGCTTCCACTATCTATTCTCTCTTTGCAGTTTCTGTGCTCCAAGATTATTTGTAGAGGCAATGCTATAGTGGAGCGATTTAACTGCATTGTGTTATTGAATAAACAGAAAATTCAATGAATATATTTTTAGATTGATTTCATGAATTGGCATCTTCCTTCTGCTTAATATCTTCAGAAATTTCTTATTCTGAATTTCTTTTCTTTGTTATTTACATAAGTATAAATTCAGTGAATTTGTTTTTAGATGAATTTATGAATTATTATTACCTTCACATACACAGAAAGAAACAAAGAAGCAGGCTAAGTGTCCGTAAGAAAAACACAATCCTGTGACAATTTGGGGGGTGATAAGATGGCCCCACATTATGCTATCAAAGCAAATGACTAAAAATAATCATCCTGATAAATGCTTATGTTCGAAGAGGATGCATTAATTAATTTTTTCTTAAATATGAAGGGAATTCTAGAGTTTTGCTGGTGGTAAGTGAACAGGGAAATCACTTTATTAACATGCTCATGTTCTTAGGAGACGTCCTTGGAAATAAAGCAAGACTTTTAGGATCTTCACCCCAAAAAACACAATTTTTTTAAATCCATATATTTTCCAAAGCCAGTGTGATTTGTTTGGGGA
The DNA here is from genome assembly GCF_031878675.1 of Megascapheus bottae. NCBI lineage: Eukaryota > Metazoa > Chordata > Mammalia > Rodentia > Geomyidae > Megascapheus > Megascapheus bottae. The sequence goes on from NC_143525.1 coordinate 21,776,633, forward strand.
ATCTCCTGGTTAGCTGTCTCATGGGCCACTCAAATCAAAGGCAGTTATACAGGTCTTCTGAGATATACCCACCCATTAAGAGGCCACAAAACAAATTGCCAAGTAGCACATCCCAGTCAGAGTGGAGAAAGACATGTCCTAGGAATTATTAAATGAATCTTCTATTTATGGTTCTAAGAAGGAGCTATTTTATGTCTCCTTTGCTCTTACTCTTAAAATAGAGAATTCCCACACCCACAGCCCATTAACTATACTGGTTATTCTCTCAACAACTGAATTGCCTCCTTGGCTCTTTTCTGCCTCTGTGCTTGGAAAGGTTTCACTCAGGCTACTTGGCTTTTAGCATATGGTTGTGTTTGATCAGGAAGCAACACTGACAGGAGTAGTGTAGGAGGAGAGGGACAGGGGAATCATTTAGATCTTTTAGCCCTTAGCAAAGTGTTGCTCTCAGACAAATCCCTGTAGAAATACACACCAGACAGTATTTGCATTAGTTCATTGGTCCTCTCATAAGGCAGAAACATCCTTAAAAATATGAATGGCAGGAAGGTAAAACAGGTTCTGTTTGGAGCGATTATCAGTGAGAAGAAGGGGAAAGGAGAAGGAGTGGAAGCATAAATATGGTCCCAGTAGTCAATACCCACATACAGTAATAGAAAAATGAAACCTGCTGAATTTATGCCAAGAAGGGTGGAAAGGAATAAAAGTCACTAAGTAGAAGGGATGAGCATGACTACAGTTCATTGTATGCACATATGAAAGCACCACATGAACCTCCTTTGAATAACTAATAGATGCTAATAAAAATGGAAGGACAAAAGTATTCTATAAGCTTGTAAGTCTGTGACTATGTCTACACCTACTTCACATAATCATATGTTAATTTTGATATAAGATCCATATGTTCACCGATTGTGTATATTTACCTATGAAATATATACTTAGTGAATGGGTTGCTAATTTATTAAGAACAACAGTACATTAATAAACTTCCTAAGGAAAATACATCAAGTAGAATCTCATGTAAATTTTTAACTCCTGAAGACCCCACGAGAGTCAGATACTGATGCATGTCAGTATTGTAAATAATAACAATTTATCCGTTTCCATAAGCACTGTGTTGAGTTACCCTTTTGCATAAATAAACCCTTCCTTCTGCAGTATAGTAGTGAAGTTGCAATGTCCACTGTGAAAGACTATTTAAGAAAAATTTTGAGCTAACAGTACACTGATTTGAGTTTCTGAAAGCCAGTGGAGATGTGAAGCATAAAAAGCCAATGATGAAAGAGTTGATAGGTGGATAACATAACATTTGTCATTGTGGTAGGATTGTATAAAATCCTAGTATATATATTTGCACTTATTACATTAGTCACCCATCCTATTGCGAAAGTGAAATGGTTACAAATGGACTCCATGAAATATTATGCCTCCTATTATCCTCTGTCCCAACCTTTAAAAAGGCTGACTTAACCAATCAATATGCAATTTTTGCATTATTAAGAACATATTCCCTTCATACCGTGAGGAAAGCATTTGTATATCAAATTCTCATTCCAGAACATTGCCTCTAGCCAAAGCTTTCTTCTTAACAACATAAAAAGTAAAAAATGCAGAAAACAGTTAGTCCCAGAAAATTCAGTTTAAATGCCCAACATTCCTTCAATAGAAATTGCAGGTAGAATTTCATCTCTATTAGTCAGGGTTTTTGAATAGCAGGTAGTACGTGGATCTAACTGTCAAATTTTCTATGAGTAATTCAATTGCCATTGGGTAAATTTGGTTATGTTTCTGACTGCTAGGTATTTCAAGGATTCTTGTTATTATTTTTCCATTATGGCGGTAGGACCACATCTAAATATTATTTGGTAGAAGCAATTTTCTCCCACAAATGAAAAAAAAAACCCACATTTCTCTCAACCAATCCTGCATAAGAACCTACTAGTTTGGCTTAAGATACTGAATCTATGTATTTATGATAGCCCTTTTCCGTAACTACACAAATAACAACTCCACATCTTCTTCTTCCCTTTCTTCCTCCTCCTCCTCCTCCTCCTCCTCCTCCTCCTCCTCCTCCTCCTCCTCCTCCTCCTCTTCTTCTTCTTCTTCTTCTTCTTCTTCTTCTTCTTCTTCTTCTTCTTCTTCTTCTTCTTTTCTTCCTCTTCTTCTTCTTCCTCTTCTTCTTCTTCCTCTTCTTCTTCTTCCTCTTCCTCTTCTTCCTCTTCCTCTTCTTCCTCTTCTTCTTCTTCCTCTTCTTCTTCTTCTTCTTCTTCTTCTTCTTCTTCTTCTTCTTCTTCTTCTTCTTCTTCTTCTTCTTCTTCTTTCCTCTTCTTCTTCTTCTTTCCTCTTCTTCTTCTTCCTCTTCTTCTTCCTTCTCCTCCTTCTTCCTTTCTCCTCCTCCCCCTCCTCTTCCTCCTCCTCCTCCTCCTCCTCCTCCTCCTCCTCCTCCTCCTCCTCCTCCTCATTATTTTCATTAGTAGTAGTAGTACCCTAGTGGCCAGTTTACAAACCAGCTTTCATAGATCCTCACATTTGGATACTCCCAGCATGTGTGACAATCCTGTATTGTAGCATGACTGATTTATTTAGGATAGAGTCACTTGACCTATGTCATGTGGCAGAGGTGACTATGTGTGACTCTACCATGTATTTGCCTCTGTCTCTTTTCCCCTCTCTTCATCCCTATCTCTCATCTTTTACCGACGTGGTAAAAACAAGTATTACATTACAAAAAATAATCTTGTAGAGAAGATCTCATGGGGCGAAAACACAATTCCTAACCAACATACACAAAGATTCTTGCCACCAGTCTGAAGAGTTGAGACTTTCAACCTCAGTTGAAGCCTGAGGTAAGGGCTGACTGCGCTGAAAGTCAAAGACTGAGAACAAACTCCTCAGAGTCCTGAAGGCAGCATCTGCCAACTAAGTTACTTCCTGACTCCTGAGCATCAGAACGCAGGAGAGAGGTAGTGTTCGTCATTTCAGACAACTAAACTTCTAGTACTGTGTGATGCAACAACAGATAACCACGGAACACATCTCCAGTGAGAGAAGTTTCTGGAGAGACTTCCACAGAGAGAAACAGAGAACTGAAAGGGAACGTGGTCATTAATTGAAAGTGTCTGTAGAAGTTGCCAGCAAGAAACAATTCTTGTGAACAGTACCTGGAGAACGACAGCCACAACACGTCCCCCCAAACACACACAAAAAATGAAAAAGATAAAGCAACAGGGAATGAGGAAAATTAGACCTGATTCCATCTTAGTTTCTGTGGGTACACTGTGATGGGAATGTGATAAAGTCTCTGCACATCTCTTAGATTTTATCCACATCAATAATGGTGCTAAATTGAACATGTCAAGGAAAACAAAACGCCCAATCCTGAACTATATCCTCCATCTTATAATACAGAAAGAGTGGAGAGTCATCAAAGGCAGAAAACAAAACCATAGAATGCCACCATGGAGACATTCACAGCAGACCATTAATGAGAGCCAGTGAACTAACAACAGAGAGTCAAATGAAAATCAATGTATTTACTGTCTTTTTTTTTTATGATTTTTGGTTTATTTTTGTCTGTCCTGGGGCTTCGACTCAGAGTCCCTGAGCTTCTATTGCTCAAGGCTACTGCTCTACCACCTGAGTCACAGCACCACTTCCAGCCTTTTCTGTTTATGTGGTACTGAAGAATCGAACCCAGGGCAAGCCCTCTAACACTAAGCCACATTCCCAGCCCTCCTTTCTTATTTTCAACTAAGATATAAATTAGCCAAGAATTCCTATCTCCTAACAGAGAAAAGAAGGGTGCTTAATTCCTTGTGGGAGCTGGTGGGAGAGAGCGGGTGAGAGGGGAGAGAGAGAGGGGGAGAGAGAGAGGAGAGAGAGAGAGAGAGAGAGAGAGAGAGAGAGAGAGAGGAGAGAGAGAGAGAGAGAGGGAGGGAGGGAGGGAGGGAGGGAGGGAGGGAGGGAGGGAGGGAGGGAGGGAGGGGAGGGAGAGGGAGAGGGAGAGGGGAGAGGGAGAGGGAGAGGGAGAGGAGAGGGAGAGGAGAGGGAGAGGGAGAGGGAGGGAGAGAGGGGAGAGAGGGGGAGAGGGGGAGAGGGGGAGAGGGGGAGAGGGGGAGAGGGTGAGAGGGGGAGAGGGGAGAGGGAGGGGGAGAGGGAGGAGAGGGAGAGGGAGAGGGAGAGGGAGAGGGAGGGAGGGAGGGAGGGGAGGGGAGGAGAGAGAGGAGAGAGGAGAGAGAGAGGGAGGAGAGGAGAGGGAGGGAGGGAGGGAGGGAGGGGAGGGAGGGAGGAGAGAGAGAGAGTCCTTTGCAGGGAAACAGAAAGCAGAGGAAATAGAAGCAGAAAGACAGGGAGGAAGGCAGGAAGAGGCCAGTGTAGCACTGTTTCCTTGTGTATATAAACAGGAAACATATTTTTTTCTCCCAGACTCCTGAAAATATTTTCAGCATCCAGTAGCATTATGGACTGACTACAAGGTCATTAGCAAATTGGCCTTTCAGATCAAATCCTGACACAGAAGAAACATAGAGATGTAAGCCAACAAAACAAAAGTGAAAATAATAAGACAGAGAGAGGAAACAAAGGTAAATGTTGAGCTTGAAGATAGATAAATTTGAAACATGAAAAGGAAGACTTGCCTAAGAAAGAGAATTTAGAGAGAGAGAGAAAAAGACAAACAGAAAATCTCTACCGTATTTCACACCTGCTCCTACCAAGCTATGCTTAGACGTTATTTGGCACTTTCAGATTTCAAGGCAAACCTAATTTTAATTTAATTCACAACCCTGGCTGTAGAAAGATGACCTCAGGAATTTCTAGGTTGCCTAAGACTTATAGTACTTGTGACTTCAAAACTATGTCAATATATTGGATTGCTGAACTAGAAATTAAAAGCAAGTCATCCTGAGAGTGAAAGTCCAGTACAGATCACACAGAATGTGAGAATGTCTATTGACAGCTAACAAGGAAGTAAGCTGGAAGCTTTTCTAAATTGTGTATAGATAGCTCAACATGTGAAGAAATTGTACATCAAGGCACTGATGGGTCTTAGATAATAATTATCACTCATTTGATTCATATTTGAGTAAATAATAAGCACATTACATACCTGACATCTAGTTCATTGAACAGAATCATTTCCCTACAAGTTAACTCAAGTTATTTATTTAAGTGCCTTTCTACTTTTTTCTTAATTTTATTTCTTCATTATCTGAAGTTTGACTCTAGTTCCTCGCTTGTGCTAAGCAAATACACTTCCGATAAACTATATCCCCAGCCCTCATCTCTTCTTTTGAGGTTAAGAATTACTCTATCCTTTTCTCAAGCTATTAAAGCTGTAGTTTTAGTGTTTTCTTCACTATACCAAGAATAAGCAAATGGAGGTGGGGATAAAAGGAAAGACTAGTAGGAAGTGAAGGAAACTGACAACTACATTCTGGTAGGAATTAAAATAAGGAGTTGATTGATACTATTTTGCAAAATGGTAAATCTTCTATTTATAGTATGCAAGTTGTTTCCTGTCTTATGTTTAATTATTATTTATATTTTCACCTGGCTTTAAATCATTTTTCTGATTTAGTCCATGTGCTCATTGGAAAAAAAAATCCAAAAAAGCTACTAGTTTTGTTTGGTTTTGATTTTGTTTTCTGCTTTTACCACCCACGAGTTGAGCAGAACTGTTTGGGGTCTAGTCATATTTACTTAAGTGCAAGTTTCATAAGCCAAGTGCTCAGAATTATTTTCATATTGGGAAAATGTTGGATACACAACATGTGATGTAAAACATCCATTTTCACACACCTATATATATATAGTATATATATATATTTAAACCTCCCTTAAGTATGGTACATGCCTAATGCTCTCTCACGTGTAATAGTTTAATGAAATGCCTCTTTACAAGAATTTCTTGCTAATGATAGGACTTGAGTTGTGGCAAGCAATATTTAGGGTATTTATTTTTAAATAGGGACGACGTGTATTATTTATAGGCAAGTGGTCCCATTTCGCCTAGAGAGACATGGATATTTTTTAAATGTTATTTTCTTTTAAGTATATACTTCTTCCTGGGTGTAGAACCATTAAAAGTGAGTCTAATTTCAACTCACTTTTAACACACCAAATATTTGCATTCATACTAAGCTGTTTATTTTTTCCTCAAAGACTTTTAGTCAGCATGGTGTGAATTCTGAGTTGGGCATAAGGTAGAGACAAAAAGGATTCTATATATAGAGATCTATTTCAGTTCATATATTTATAACATATACATGCTTTCAAAAAGTGTACATTTAAAATAACATTTGTCATTTAACAAACCAGAGCAGTAGTTTAGACATCGTTAAAATATTAGACTAGTGATGGAGATATCCCATCTTTCTTCTTTGCCTCAACAGAAATCAACTAATATTTCAGAAGGCTTTTATTAACCCAGATGTCCATTTTATCACAGTGTGGGTTCCCCTTTCTCCTCCCCCCACCCATTTATAAGGAGCAGTCCAACACCAGAAAATGACAAAAGAGCCTCTGAGTATTTTTACTGGGATGATGGCAGTTGGCAGGTGAGCCATAATGGTAAAATCAGAAGAAGATGTGGACTTGGGAAAACTCCACCAACTTAACCAAGAGTGAAAGCAGGTCTTCAGCCAAGTCTTCCATGGCTAGATGAAGAAAATTTGGAGAAGGCTGCACTCTACAGTCGGCTTTGAGTGAGGAACGGTTGATCAGTGAATTGTGTTTTTGAGAATTAGACCATAGGCAGAATCCCAAACCAGTCCAGTTAATATTATTTATTTCCATGCACATTGACTGCACCCATTAACATTGCTCATATGTGGTAAGAGAGACAACTGGGCATGACACAGCTCAGCTTGAGCATCTTCAGTGCTACAGCTAAAATTACATAGGGTATGGAATAACTCTTTCATATTTGCACTACTAGAGAGTATCCTATTTTTTTTCCTAAGACATGTGAACACTTTATTGAATTTAGGTAAGATCATGTATTAATTTTCCATGAAGAGTGAATTTAAACTGACTGATATATACCCACAAGTGACATTCTGTGATTAATGCAATGAAGGATACAAAATGGCCATCTATTGTAGTCTTCTATTTTCCACTGAATATGCAACTGAGCTACTGCTGTGTGTAGGCAATTGAAAATGCTCTTGTGGACAAATATCTACAGCAGTCGTGATTTCCATTTGACTTTATATATATATATATATATATATATATTTCAAGACTTTCCTCAATTTTCTTGACAATGAAAGCCATAAAGATGGGTAAATGATAAAGGTTTTCATTATCCTCTTTCTGCTTGCCAAGACTCTTGGAGCCAGATCGCCTTTTAAATGGTTTTTCTAGTTCTAGTTCCAAAATAATAGTCAACAATTTCTTCTTGTCTCTTGCCTGCCACGACTTGGCAATCAGCCACATGCTTTCACAATGTATTTGTCCATTTCTTACCTCTGGTGGGTAAGAAACACGTATGTGTATGTTTGTATTACTAATTATTTTATTAATACAATATTTTATATATTTTAATGACATGTAGAGTCCAGTTTCCTAGGGATTATGGTCCTGCTTTCTGTTTCCCTCACCCCACTGAAGAGGGTGGATGAAAAGGAGGGAGAATATTTTTATTAGCATCACAATGTAATATGAAAGGCCCTGGAAAATATTGAAAAAAACAACATAATAATGAAAGGCCCTGTGTCTTTAAAATATTGAAAAAACAACGTAATATGAAAGGCCTGTGTCATTAAATATTGAAAAAACAGCCCTGTTTAATCTCTTCTGACATAATCTCACAGTCTTAGGGTACACTTGTCTTAGTCTCATATTTTGAAACATTTGTATGTAAGTTAGCAGAGAGGCATGACCTCGTGAGACAGTCTATGCATCCCAAAATGGTTCTGATGTAGAATTCTTCCTTTCTTTCTCAATATAATGTGACAAGATTCTCTAGTGACTTTATTTCTGTGCATATAAAAGGAAGACCTTTTGTGTTATATAAAATTCACCCTTGATATATGTGCTGTGAACTGTCTTTACTTTCAGCTTCTATTTATTTATGAGTGTGTAAAGGTGATGGTGATGAAGATGATGATGATTGTCAAGAGAGTTATAATCATATATGATAAGGAGAAGGGAGAAAATATGAGAGATAAAGACAGCGGCCTTGTTTACTAAGGAGAAAAACCTTAGTAATGGCTGCCGATCAAGGACTGACATATCTTAACTTTTATCTTTCAATATGTTGCAAGATATTTAAGAGCCTGGTATCAGAAACTGAGGGTAGATTTGTATGGGGAGGTATGAATGTATCTGTGTGTAGACATGCATATCTGTAAGTGTACTCATATCCATTTATACATATATGCTATAGACAGAGAGACATACAGATAGGTGGCTAGAGATATATTTGTCTCTGTCTCATTTATGTTTTACGGTTAGGTTCCCCAGAAGCAGGGAACTCATATAAATTTATTCTGTTTATTTTCTCAGATTTACAAATGATCTTTGTAACCATCATAAGCAGGGAACTTGGAAAATGAGCTGGTAAAAGAAAGGAGGCAAGGCCAAGCATAGGGTCTGGTGATCAGCACATTCTAGGAAGGCCACGGTGAAGAAGAGCTGGTGAAACTGTGTACTTTCTCATCAAACCTATCCCACTGAGGAGACAAGGAAGTTGGGCCTCTGAGTCTCCCTTTCTGTGCATCCTGGGTTAAGAGTAAGCAAGGAAGACAAAAATGATATGAAATCCTAGATGAAGGGTCTAAGTGTCCAAAGAAATCTCTAGGATCCAGTGATTGGAAATTCCAGGAACACCAGAGTCACTTGGGTGTGGGGTGGATCTTGTTAAAACAGGCCAGAGAGAGTCTTGTTTTTGTGTGTGTGTGTGAGGTCCTCACCTGGACCGCAATCCTCCTATTTCATATTTCCTGCCATGGCTGAAGCGAACAGGCATATGCAATAATCCCCAGCTTCTCCTTTCACTGAGATGGAATCATGTGAACTGCGTTGCTTCAAGCTGGCTTCACATCACGTTCTGCCTGATCTCAGGCTCCTGAGATGCTAGGATTACAGGCATTAGTCAATAACCCCTGGCTTTCTTTCTTTTCAAATTTTGTTTTTCTCTTTATGTTGGTATACAAAGTGATCACAATTCACAGTCCTGGTTCATCATTCTTCCCTTTGTCCCCACCCCTCCCAGATAGAGCCAATCCTTCTCCCCTTTTTCCTGATTTCATAGGATATTGGATATTATGAATGCATTCTACCCTCTCTCCTTCCTCTCTTAAATGATCTACCTCATCATCTGTCCTCAGCTCAAGTACAGCTTCCGGGTGTTCTGGCAGTATGACTGAATTCGTTGTTACACCATTTTAATTCTCCCCTGTTTGTTTGTGTAAATGTGCATGAACCTTATTTTTTTTAAACTTGCTGTTTGTATTTTCTCGTTAACAGTTTTAGAAATTATAAGCCACCTACCACCACTGTCTTCATCCCACAAAACTGAGGGTTCCATTGGATTAATTGGTTGATTGATTGATTGACTGGTTCTTCTTTTCTTTTCCTTTTCCTTTTTTACTTCCACATTTGTACAAAGAAGTTGCCATCTAACAAAGCAGTTTATGAATACAATGCATCCTGATATGTATCACCCCTTTTAGCATTCTCACCCATCCCTCCCAGCCCACCCATTCACTCACTTTTTCTAGTTTTTTAGATTCTGTGAACATGAATTTATTTTGGACAGGTAACCAAATAGGATTTACTACATTTGATTTATGAGACGTATCTTCTTTGCACATTCAAATTTCATAGTCTGAATACCTGGTTTTACCTTCAGGATAGGAGTAGTACATAACTATACACTAAGTCCAGAAAAATACCAGTGCCACCCTTCCACGTAGGTGACATTAAAAGGGATCCTTGTCACACTGAGAAGGCCCAGGATAAGAATTGGGTTATGAATAAAAAAGCACCCAGGTAAGCAGAAATGTTCTGGAAAGAGTTGCAGAGTTAAGCCAGTGCCAGTGCAAAGTTTATCTGTGTTCACACTTTTAAGAGCCCAGGTAAGGAGGAATGTTCTGGAATGTTCTGTCGGAAGTGAACCTGTGCCAGTGCAAAGTTTATCCGTGTTACACTTTTCCAGACGGTAGTTGAAATAACCGTGAATCCAAGTTTCCCCTTCCTTGCATCCAGGGGCTTTCGATATGTTTCTACTGGTCTTCAGCACACGTAGGGAAGTAAGTGCATGAGAGTTTGGCAGAAGTGAAGGCTGTTAAAGGCAGATTTTTTTTTATCATGAGCAAAATTTCAATGAAGGGAAATAACTTAGTGTCCCTAATACTTTGCCAACAAATGACAAGGAAGGATATTTACACTTGAAATTGTGCAACCAACCAGAGAGTTTGCGTTTCATGCATTCCAAGGCTTGCAGCCAGTACTTTCAGTTGGAAAAAAATAAGATCAATTAAGAAAGAAAGTTTTAAAAACTGCCTGAGAAACACATATTGAAACTTTGATTTTCCATTAGACTTTTATTGAAACGATATTCCTTGCCAAACAGTAGCCATCATGCACAGAGTTGTAGTGCTGTTGTTGTTTTATTGTATACCATGTTGTTGGAAATTTGACCCAAATGATCCCAGTTATTTACAATCTTTCATTATTTGAAATATTCATTTAATTGAAGCAGAATATTTAGTTCCTAAATTTTCTCCAAAAGTTTTTGTTCTTCCACAATAGCCAGACACTACAGGGCCATAGAATCACCATATGTATTGTGTAGTCAAATAGTGAAAACATATATAACTACTGCTGAAATTAGAAGAGGTAACAGAAACGTAAATTATTTTGCTGTCTACTTATATCTAACATATTGAATTGAGTATTTAAAGAGATGTATGACTAAATATTTTAAAACATTTTTACACTTCCCACGGGCATCAGTGACTTAAATTCACAGATAGCTTACAGTGTAATTATAATATTTGGGGTTGCTCCACTGACTTTAAATTAACTCTTTGTAACTTTTCTTTTGTGGGAGTGAGGAATGTCAGAGCCAGTTATTTTAGTTAGCAAACAGTAACTCTCTACTGTAAAGAAATGGAAAGTACACTACTTCGGATTTTTGGTTTTGTTCAAAATGTATAATGTGCAATTCCATTTCTACAGAAGGACTTTTCTTGTAGCTTTTTAGATGAAACTTCATTAAGGGAAATATTGAAGGATTTTTTTTTCTTTTAAGGCAAAAAAAATTGGTGTTCATCCATATCAATCTGTCATGAGTCTCCTATTGCCTTGTTGACGTGTGTGAAAGTAAACATGTTGTCACTTTCATAGGTTCTATCTCTGACTGCTGATATCTTAGAAAATATTTGGAAGGAATTTGTCAAAATTATTAGAAGATATAAAGAGTCATAGCTAGTTTTACTGAGCCACCACTGCACTCCATGTAAGAATAACAGTAAATATTTCAATACAGTATCTCAAGTACTTTTATAGCGTTGTGAGGAAGGAACATATCCCAGTCCATAAATGGAGAATTGAGCCTGGATAACGCAGATTTAGAATATGAAGCTGCAGTGTTAATAAGTAAATATTGACTCACATCGAAATGTCACTGAAATCTGTCACCTTAAAAAAAATTCTCTGCAGACAAAAGGAACAGAGTGGAGAGAGGATGTCATAATTAAGCTAAGAAACAAATTATTTTGAAAATATTTAAATCACAATGACAAAAAATTAAGATACGCCAGAAGCTTCTCTTTCATCATTATATTATTATTATTATTATTAATTGGTTTGTATGTTTGTGTGTATATGTTTGTGAGTTTGTATGTGTGTGCACATGTGCCCACACCAGTACTGGGGCTTGAACTAGGATCCAGGGTTCTGTCCCTTAACCTTTTCGCTTATGGCTGGTATTCTGTCATTTAAGCCAAAGCTTCACTTGTGCTTTTTGGATGCTTAATTGGAGATAAAGGGTTTCATGGAGTTTTCCACTTGGGCTCAGTTAGAAGCATGATCCTCACCTCTCAGCCTTCTGAGTAGCTAGGAATACAGATGTAAGCCACTGGAGCCCAGCTATCATAAAATTATTTTTAAATCAACATGAAATAAATGTCCCAAAAGGCAAACATCTATACATAAATACACATATGGCCTTATATGTACCTATATTTTTAGAATGATAGAAATGATATGGACTTATTTTTTAGTCCTCCTTTTTCTGCATTCTATGATGTGAATGATAGGATATTTTATATTACATGTCTATACTTACTAAGACAACATGTAGCTATTTCTTTAAACAAAATAAAACCTTACTAAAACCTTGATTGGGTCTTTCATAACTTGTAGGAAAAAAAGTGAAGCAATTATTTTTTTTCATTATTAGTATAGCAAGTATGGTGGCAGACATAAATATATTCTGGGTTTAATTTGTGAAAGCAATAAAATTTATAATGTCTAAGGATAATTATGAAATCCGTTCATAGTATGCTTTATTTCTTTTATTTAAACCAAAAAAGAATAGTAAACCTTCAAGCAGAGGAGTGAAATCTCCTAATATCATATTAGGGCCTCAAGCAAGGCTTCTGGAAATACTACTGAAGATTTAAATTATTAAGTTTTTACAGTAATCAACATACATCCAAAAGGGTTGTTATGACTGAATTATCAGAGGAACCTGGATGTCGAATGGACTTAGAATGCCTGAGTTTTAATGAAATCACAATAGGTCAAAGGATCCAAAAAACATCTGGAGCATGTAGAAATGGCAGCCTTAACTCAAGTGCCAGCTTCCCTATATGATGTCTCTGTCATCTGTTCCTCTTATTGATCTCAGCTTTCACAGTGAGAAATTACACATACTGAATTCAGTCCATTGCCTTTCATCTATGGACTCAAGTAATGAGAGCAGGTGAGGTGATTTGTTTTCAGTTCGCCATTTCAGCTAATGAAGAAGGGATTTTGTAATCCTTCATTAACTTTGGTTAATCAGTTCACCCACTGATTAACAACCCAGGGGATTGAGCAGTAATCTACTTTTCCTTACCAAATAATTGCTTACCCCCATCAGAATGTCACATTCAAACATCACCATGGTAAACGTAAGACCAAGCCTCAGTAAATGACAAAGGCTTCCACAAGTCCCAGAGATGTCAATTATTGATGAATTGACAAAATTTATAAGTCCTTGCCAATTTATCTTACATAAATAGAGAAATAAGCTATTTTTTATTGCAACGACTTGAACGATTCAAACATTTCTCTTTTCACTTTCTTTCTTTTCCTCCTCCTCCTCTTCTTCCTCTTCCTCCTCCTCTTTCTCCTCCTTTTCCTCCTCCTTCTCTTTTTCCTTCTTCTTCCTCCTCCTCCTTCTTCTTTTTCTTCTTCTTCTTGTATAATATAGGATTGTATAAGAGGATTGGCAACTATAACTTAGAAAAACAAAACAAATCACTATTCTGTAGTGAGAAAGCACACCTCATAGGTTGCCTTTTTTCTTTCTTTCTTTCTTCTTCTTCTTTTTCTTTCTGTGAGGCCTGGCTATAAGACCACAGCCATCTAAATAATCCTCCAGAAATAAACCAATGAAATTGTAAGTTTAACAACAGTCTCAGTATTATACCTGCAGCTGGTCAATGTTTCCATAGTTCAACCACCTTTCCAGTAAAAATCTTATCCCCCGGGGACAAAGTCAGCAACTAAGTTTTTTTTAAACGACTTTTTTTGCAACAGAAAAATTTGGCACAATTGAGCTTTCATGAATTTTAACATTTATGACTTTTTATTTTTCTTAGAGAATTACCCACCCATCAAGTATACCATGAAGCTGTTACTACTGTATCACTCTAGTCCTATAAATAAAATTCGTTTGGAAAATCTAAGTGATTACCTCTAAGCCCACTACTTAGGAAAATAAATAATTTCCAAACTGTCTTGTTTTCCACATAATTTGCTAAATTCATAAGTTTTGAATGCACATTTCAATTAAATAAGCATTAGAGGCTACCAAAATCTTTATAGAATTATGGCCAGTTGCCTGAAATATGAAATCTATGTACTGGCAAAGTCTAGTTAGATAAGATGCCTAAATTTTAGAATTTTCTGATCTTGCATTCTGTTTTCTTTTCCACACCAGTAGTATTTATTTCTTTAGGTGCTTTGAATCCATGGACATATTTCTGATACAAAGTATGCTAGCACTAGGGATATGTCATATTGAATTTAATATTTTCCACCAGTGGTATGTATGAGGCTTTATCCCTAGCATAATGAGCACATGAATCTTGTCACATGCATTCACTTATGAGTGTAAAATTATTTGTGCACACAAAACATGCATATGAATATATCTACAATTAGGTCTACCATGTTATCTTTAAGAACTACAAATGACAATATTTTAGAGTTTTATCAAAAGGAAAATATCTTTTATCATTTTTTTCTTGAGTTCTCTTAAGAGTCGTTGGGTGGAGAGATGGCTTACGTAAGAATGTATTTATGTATTTATTGATTGGTTGTTATTATCATTAAGTACTTGTTCACAAGGTTTTCAATAAAATAGGCCAAATTTACTAGTGTAATGCCTCTGAATCAATGCCACCCTTTCCATCTTTCTCTCCTACTCTAATCTAGTCCAATCCCACCTATGTTAGAAACTTATTTTGAGATTTTTAACCAATTTTACGTATTTAAGAGTGGTGATAATGTAACAGGGGCAAATAATGAGAAAGTTCTACTCCTAATGTGTGCTATTGATCTTCTCATTTCCAGAAATTGTGAATTGATTTACTTGTAAAAAGTTCCTAAGAGTTGGATGTGGAGGACATTCTTTTTTTTTTTTTCCATCAGTCCTGGGGCTTGAACTCAAGGCCTGAGCACTGTCCTTATACTTTCTTAGGGGTAGAACTTTACCACTTAAGCCATAGCACCACGTTTTCTATGTATGTGGTACTGAGGAATCAAACACAGATCTTTGTAAATGCTAGGCAAGCACTCTACCACTAGGCCATGCTTCTGGCCCTGGATGTTGACACTCATAGCCTCTATTACTCCGGAGTTGCTCCAGGGACTCCTGCTACCCTGGCGCCTCCTCTTCTCTTATCTGTAAGAATGAGAGTTGACACGAGTCTGCGAGATGGTGGCAAAGGCTCTAAATGGCACAAAGAAGGCTAACAGGATAGCAGAGATGAGGTCAAGTTTCAACCTGAATTACCATTATAGTAGAGTGAACCTTGCTTCGCCTATAGCCTAAAACTAGTATCAGAAGATTTTCATTTTCATTAACATAATCATCTTAATTTTTATTCACTTTTATGCATCCTTATTCTTATTATAAAGATGATACACAAGGGATTATAGTTACATAAGTCCGGTAATGTGTAAATTTCTTTTTGTCACCCTTTCCCTTGCTTTCTCCCAGTCACACAAGTTGTGTAGTTAATTGTCAATATAAAAGCTAGAGAGCAAAATTGCTTGCATTTGCTTATTCTTTGTCCCTCCATTTCTATGTCCTTCCCCCCGATTTCCCTCCCAAAGACAAATGAACTAACAAACAAGACCAACAGAATCGAAAAAAAAAAGAGAAGAAAATAAAAACCCCTTGTTTCCATTCTGTGGAGTTCCTAACACATTTAAACAGAATGAGAGAAATGGAGGATATTCTTAGGAGAAGATTACAAAGGTGTAATATTAACTTATATTCATCTGATCTTCTAAAATAATGTTTATCAAAATAAAATTCACTTTCAGTTATTTTAGGGGTATGCTTTTAATGATCGAATATTTAAGAGTTCTTGAATATTTTTGGTGCTTCATTTTTCTTTTTTTTTAACTTCATTTTACCCTGAACTGAAAACATACCTTGGAACCTATTACTCTGATTAAATTGTTGAGTTTAATGTACATAAATTATGGTCAAACGAAATACCTTTCCCAAGGGCATGTGGAAGAATTTTGTGCTGTTGACTGGATTGTTCTTCAGATATCAAGAGAGAAAAGTGGGGAAAACACTACTAGATAGATGAACTCATGTATAATTAGTTTGATTTATTGTTTAATTCTGGGAGTACAGTGTTTAATCTCCAACTGGAATCAAGTCTATCTTTCATACTATCTATTTTTTTATGTATTCTGAAGATCTATTTTAAGGAAGACTCACATTTAAATAACATCTTTGTGAATTAACACTTTTTATCATTATTTCTGGTACTATTCTTTTCAGAAAGTCTAATTTATCTGAGATAAATATGGTCATCAAACTGTTGGTTGGTTATACTGTGAGTTTTAATTTTATCTAGTGTACCTATATGTTATATACAGCAGATAGCTGGGTTTTGTTAACTCAGTTTCAGACTTGCAATATTTTACTGAAAATAATTCTTGTCTTTATAAAGAAATGTGTCAATATTTTCCAAGCAAAATGTGTCCTCAATGCATAAATACAAATGAAGCTTAAGAAGTATTGTTCTCCCCCATCCTCTCACACTGGTTTTACTCACATCCCAAGAAGCTCAAGAAGCAGAATAATCAGGTGATTATCTCTATGTGTTCATCATAATTAGCATTTGTTTACTCTTGTTAAAGTAGTGAGAATATTCAGAAACATTTCAGCTTTCTTCATGGTTGTAAACATTTGTCTCCTTTTTTTTTTTTTTTTTTGGCCAGTCCTGGGCTTAGGCTCAGTGCATGAGCACTGTCCTTGGATTTTCTCAAGGCTAGAGCTCTACCACTTGAGCCACAGTGCCACTTCTGGCTTTTTTTTTTTTTCTATGTATGTGGGACCAAGGAATCAAACCTAGGTTTTCATGCATGCTAGGCAAGCACTCTACCACTAGGCCAAACTCCCAGCCCCTTTGTCTCATTTTTTTTACATGTAGTCACTTCCTTAGTTTCACCATAGGTAGAAGCTCCAAACGATGTGTTTGCAATGTTGATCTGGCAGAAAAGAGAGGTGAGTGAAGATTTCTCAGACTTCCTCCGTGGAGATGAAGCCAGCAATGGGCATGTATGCAAAGGAAAGCACAACAATGCTGGGCGGGGGCTTGACTCTTATTAACGTGATTTTTGTTATAAAATTTCATTTTTGCATCCGACTTCATGGATTTCAGAGTTACATATTTGTTGATGGTATTTATTTTGGGGGGGCATTCTTTCTGTAATGAATTAAAAATCAGTAGACTGATGGCTATTATTTTGGGGTCAACTAAAAACACACCTATTAGGAACACATTTGATTTATAACAGCCTGCAAAATAATTGTGATAAAAGATGGCTTTCATTATCTTAATCCTCACCTTGAGCAGCTTCAAATATGTTATGGGGAAAAAGGGTAAAGTAAGAATAAATAAATAATAAAGTAATTTTCCTTTGGGTTTTGGAAAAAGATAGGCTTTCATTAAATTCGCATTTCCCACTTACTCATGTTTCTCCTTATACCTGTATACGTATTTGTGAGATGGCTTACTAGGGCTTAGGGGTAAAATATTTAGCTATGGAAAATTTTTTCTCTGTGCAAATCCATATGGTGTGCTTCATGCAGTTATTGAGTTAAATTTGCATACTAAGTCTAGGAAATCACAGGGTCTTGTCTAGGCATTCCCTTTTCAGGCAAGTTTCTTTGACTTATGGACAAATAAAAAATGGCTTTGATTGGAAGTGGGCATCTGCAGAAGGGGCTGGAACATTGGAGGGAGTAAATATTATTGAAGTAATTTATACGCATATATGAAAACAGAACAATGAAGCCTGGTGAATTTATATTAAGAAGGGGAGAATAATGGAGGAGTGCCATGAGTGAATTTAATTGGAGTCTGTTGTATGCTACAGGTATAAAGAGGGTGCAATGAAACTGACCTTTGTACAAATAATACATGTTAATAAATGAAGTATTAAAAAGAAATGAGCTGTGGGTAAGTCTACTTAAATTAATTTGGGCATTCAATACTCTGAAGTCTGTATACTGTAAGCCAAATAGATATGTACCTTATCTTCTGAGCTTTGCTGATAATAATTTAGGGGATGTAAGACTCTGATCTATGCATAACAATGTAATGGGACCTTCCTAATTGTTTTTCCAGCGGGTTCAATCTTACCATAGTGACACAATACTTTGACACTGGATTTAGTGTAAGAACACTCTAATAAAATGCCTTTCACCTATAGGTAAGAAGAGAAAGGCTACACACAAAAATAAAATCTTTAGGATGCTGTAGTATGCTGGTAATGAGGGGAAAAAGATGGTTCCATATCCTGGGCTTAGTATGCCATGTTACCTGGACACTGCTTCTATGTCTGTTTCTGTTGTTTCTTGCAATGTAACAACTGCTCATCTTTGTACTTGTCAGCAATAGTCACCATTTTTATCACACCTCTACAATGTGGCTACATGCTGACAAATTGGCTCTGTTTTATGTGGAATCAGCCTGGACAGTGTGAATGACACAGGAATATTGCTATATACAATGGGTTGCTTAAATGATCATACATATAAGAATACATATATGAAAATCCACATTTTTGTAATCCTTTGCATTTAGTGGCTTAAAATTGATTGATATAAAAAGTAGGCTTGAACCAAAAAAATTCAAGGACCAAATGTCAGGCCCTGCATTAAAGCCCGAGGACTAGCACACATACATAAATACATACATACATGCATACATACATACATACATACATACATACAGTCATTCAACGCACTTGTGCAGCTTGCATCTGTAAGGCTAGTAACTCACAAGGTTGAGATTTGCGGATCATTGCTTGAAGCCAGCTTGCAGTTAAGAAAGACTGTGAGATTTTTACCTCCAATGAACCACAAAAAGAAAGGGGAAAAAAATAGAAGTTTAGCTGTGGTTCAAGCGATGAAGTACTATCCTTGAACAGAAATGCTCGAGGATATTGCCCATGCCCTGGGTTCAAAACGGCGACTGGCACAAAAACAAACAAAAAAGTAGCATTTCCTTCTAAAACAGATGATTTATATGAATGTTTTTTTTTACAATCTCATATGGCATTCGCAGCATCACATACATTCTAATTTGTATGCCACAGGTCTCAGTCCTGCTACGGATTTTCTGGGATAATGTTGATGAAAAGAAGTTAAGGGAGGTTCTTAAATTACCTGCGTATATAAAAGGCACAAATGACTCATTCTGAAGTATATTTTTTAAACTTTTTAAACAATGAACTTGTTTCCTTATAGTTGGAAATCTGAACAATAATGATGATCAAAAAGATGGAATCTGGAAAAGGAAAGAGTCCCACCAAAGGACTTTAAGGGAAGAACTCATGTGATAATAAACATATAGTTCTAATCTTTTTTTATGTGTGCCAGACTTGGCTTTTTTCCTCATTCTCCACCACTTGAGCCACACTTGCACTTGCAGCTTTCTGCTGTTTAACTGGAGATAGGACTCTCATGTACTTGTTTGCCTGGTATGGCTTCAAGTTGTCTCTGATCTCAGCCTCCTGAGTGGCTATAGAGATAAGCCACTGGCACCTGACTTGGTTCTGCTCTTTTACAATTAGAAATATGTGGATAACTTTGTTTATGAAAAATACATTAACATCTTGAATAAGAAGTAACAAAATGATGCAATTCTTTTTCCTTAGGAGTATTTTATAGCTTACACCATATTTTTGACAGTGTGAATACTTGCAAACCAAGGATATTATATATGCATGCAAATGTCATAATGAAACTCATTTTTTCTATAATTCATATAAATTAATAAAGTAAGTAAATTAAAAATCATCATTCTATCACAGAAAATAATTTACAGCTTCGTGAAAGACAATATCATAGTATGGTAGATTTTGGTAGGATAAGTCTGCACTTGGTCTTTTGGCTTACAAAACTATATTTCACCCACACTCACAAGTGCCAAAATAGTCATGGCCATGTAAATAAAATATGATCTTGCCTTGAACAATAGTGTTATACCTCTCCATATGTAATCAATTAGATGCTTTCTTTGTCAGTATTTCCGAATGAAATTAAAATTCCATATGAAGAAGGCTCCAAAAGGAATAAGGCCTTGAGTCCATGCAGAGATCATTTAAACAAAGAAGTTGATATATCCCAACACATAGGGGATAGAGACACAGCAATTGGCTCCCACGGTAAAGAAGACTGCGTTCCAAGATGTACAGTTGGCAAACTGGAGCCCCAGGAGAGCTTGATGGGGTTGTTCTCTCCAATTCTAGGTCTGAATCTAGAGACAAGTGAAGACTAATGTCCAAGTCCCTAGGCAAGGAGAAAAAGAAAACAAATTGTCTTAGAAAAAAGACTTTTGTTGTTGTTCGGTGCAAAATTTCCTGGATCACACTAAGCCTGTCCAATTGAGGGAAGATGGAAATTGCATCCAAATATATTCATATAAACATATACAGAATAATGTCCATCTGGACTTCCATGATTCAAAAAGAAATAAACACACACACACACACAAACACACATACACACACACACACACACACGTGCCATCATCACAACTATTATTCACAAGGTATTATTAGAGATTTTTTTAAAATATAAGAGACAGATGCGTTGCAATGAGATAACAAGAGGAGGTTGTCACACTTCACATAGAAAAACACAATAATGTAAGGAAAAAGCCCCAGAGGTGAACAAACATAATGGCTGCTTCCATCTCTCCTTGGTCTTAAGTGAGCTAAGAAATATCTCAGGACTGGGGTGTAGCTCAAGGACACATCTAGCAAGCACAAGGCCCTGAGTTCAGTCCCTAGTGCTGCTAGATGAGAAAAGGCCCATCGTGTAAAAACAAAGCAATTTTTTAAAAAAGAGAAGAAATTTCTTAGGTACATTTGACTAAATTTCCTTCTTTTTATTTTATTTTTGATCAGTAATTTGAATTGGGTGTCAATTATATAAAAGAATGGAAGACAAGAAGCTGGGTTTGTATCCAAGGATGCTTCCAACTGTGTGAACTCAAAGAAGGCACTTCTTCTAGTGCTCTACTGCAAGTATCTTACCTCTTAGCCATGTCCCTTGGCTTAGGACATATTTTGATGAACTCAATAAATTTTAAATGTCATATTGCAAATCCTTGACTACATCAGGCCTACTGAGCATCACAGCTTAATGGTATTATCCATTGTAGAGTAGTGGTCATGAATCATCATGATCACTTTCTCTGAGCTCCAGCTCACTCCCTCATTCCAAGATCCTAAGATTTTATTATGGTGAACATTGCTTGTGTGGGAAAAGATGAGAATGCAAAAGTTCATATACAGCATTATATTCATACCACGGAAAAGTAAGACAAAAACTATGTAAAACAACACACCAGTGATGATGTGAACTAATTTTTTTTAAATTTTGTTTTATGCTAGTACCAGGGCTTGATGTCAGGACCTTGTGTTCTCACTTTGTTTGCTTGCTTAGTGTTAGAAATATACCATTTGAATCATGTCTTCAGTACAGCTTTTAGCTGGTTATTTGGTATATGTAGTCTTATTGACTTCCTAAGCCCAAGATGTTTTTGACGTATGATCCTTCAGATCTCAGCCTCCTGGTATTTTCATTTATTATGCAAATATACTGAGCCAAACTCCGATGTTAACATCAATTTGAACAAAATAACACATAAAACAAACATATTACATAAAATAATACATAAAAAAGTAATTAGCAAAGCAAACATAAAATATCATTAATAGAAGATGCAGTTGAAATTTGATTCCAGATCTCTGTAACTTCAATAATTTTTAGCACTCTAGTACAGTATTTGTATAAATTGATCAATAATACAAAACCCCATGTTTTACTGCCTATATGTGGGATATCACAGAAAAGGATAGTGACTTCTTCCAAAGAATAAAATTAATAAAACATAAGTAGATATCTTTCTCCTAAATACAGAGATATAAATTATGCATACACATATATCATTTAAAATGTGCTTTCACTTTAAAACTACATTTGGGGGTCGCATTGGGAAATAAAAATAACTGATGATTTATGATGGTTAATAAGAAGTTGAGCCTTTATAATAGGAGTGTTATTTATGACATTCTTGTTAAGACAGGAAAGTTTCTCCATGTGGAAGAATACCATCAATTGCCTTTTGGGGGCCTTAAATTGATTTTCTATCTCATAAGCAACAAAGGAGCCCCGGTGTACTTTGCTTTATTCCTCTGATGCTTATCTTTTCTTTGGACCCCTCTGAATCACGTGTGTGTGTGTGTGTGTGTGTGTGTGTGTGTGTGTGTGTGTGTGTGTATGTGAATCTTGTCTTGACCTCTTTACTCTGTGTGTTTTCACTGCTGTAAATGACCTGAATCACTTCCTAGGGAAGCAGTAGCAGTGCTCTCAGGATAGAGTAAGTGAGTGACTCAGTAGGAAAAGGATTAAGAAAAAAAAAATGAGTGTTAAACATCCATCACCCAATGGACAGCCGATCCAACTCATGGATAGGAAGAAGGGCTATTTGTACAGTCCATCCTTTTCTGCCTTTTGGATGACTCATGCATTGAATGATTCATCGTTGGTGCTCTTCATTAGAAGAAGACAGATTTTATTGTGCCCAGAATGGAGCTAACTGGTAGGCATATTCTACAGAGGAAATTCCCTGAATAGATTCCCAGCCTGTCCAAGTGAGTTGTTCAGTTTTTACTATTTTTTTATTGGTAGTTGTAAAACCTGTTTTGATGAATTTATTCAAAAACATAAAGCACCTAGACCGGGGGTTTGTCCTAGTGGTAGAGTGCTCGCCTAGCATGCACGAAGACCAAGGTTCAAGTCCTCAGTACTGCATACATAGAAAAAAGCCGGAAGTGGTGCTGAGATTCAAGTGGTAGAGCTCTAGCCTTGAGAAAGTCCAAGGACAGTGCTCAGGCCCTGAGCTCAAGCCCAGGACTGGCAAAACAAAAAACAAAAAACAAAAAAACATAGAGTACCACTCTTTTGATTAATGCCTACTCCTCTTCTTCCCATGACTGATCTTTGGCCTTGG
Organism: Megascapheus bottae; assembly: GCF_031878675.1. Lineage (NCBI taxonomy): Eukaryota > Metazoa > Chordata > Mammalia > Rodentia > Geomyidae > Megascapheus > Megascapheus bottae. Next base: position 21,799,636 of record NC_143525.1, read on the forward strand.
CTGATATCTGATGGGAGGTTGTATTGAAGTTGTTTTCACTGATTCCTCCACTCTGGAGAGGCACAAGTGGACAAAGCACAAAAGTCTGTTGAGCATTTTTGGTGTTTGGTGTTTCCTAATCTTTTATTGACCAAAACTCGTCATGGTATTCATATGCCCAAGTCCTGCAGATATCTTGAGGAAAATGCCTCTACACATGAACAGAGGTCCTGCAGTCATGCTAATATGTATCTGCTTAAAACAGTAAAGCAATGAAAACGTAGGCAGGAATCTATCGAATCACATAAAGTTAACAACAGATGGTAACATAAGCTTTTAAGGAAAGACAGTGTTTCTGATCCTAAATATTCTGTGAGATTGGTGATATGCTAAGTAAATAACACTAAATTTTACATTAGAGTGTAAGAGAACAATTCTGTATCAGAGTTATTACAGCTCATAATAATGCATTACATTTTTTAAATTGCTGGGAATTAATTTTAAGTATTTTTCCTTACAATCATAGATAAGTAATTAGCAAGTGACATAGTCCATAGTATCACAAGCTTGATTTAGCTATTTAAAACAATCAATATATATCAATATATCATGTCATACACGGTCAGCATGTACAACTTTTAAGTAGCATGAAAATAGATTTTAAACAATGTTTTAATCATGAATTTGAGCACTGTTTTCTAAATAATATCAGGTTTCAATTTTCATTTTAAATATCCAAATGATATAAGCACATAACGCATAGACTATAAAGACATACATTTACAAACATGCACACACACACACACACACACACACTTTATCCATATGTTAAAAGTAGATGGAGTCAGTTTGGTTGGAATAAAGGTGGGAAAGATGGGAGTGTTATATTAATAAAAATGTTTTGGGTCAGGAGATTGGCCTAGTGGTAGAGTGCTTGCTTAGCATGCATGAAGATCCAGGTTTGATTCCTCGGTACCAGATACATTAAAAAAAGCCAGAAGTGGTGCTGTGGCTCAAGAGGTAGAGCTCTAGCCTTGAGAAAGCCCAGGGATAGTGCTTAGGCCCTGAGCTCAAGCCCAGGACTGGCAAAAATATTTTATACTCACAAATCAATATGTTGAATTGAAACCCTTTAGACAACTATTCAAAGATAGTTAAACCAAATTCCAGGAATAAATAAACAAAATAGAGTTGCACAAAAATTAAATAAAGATTTGATGACATTTTTCTTTCATATTTTTCCAGCACAAGAAAAAAAAACATAAAAAATAAGCAAACATGGCAGGTGCAAGTGGCTCACACTTGGCTTCTGACTTTATAATTATGTTTAGCCCAGGCATGAAAGTCCATGATACTCTGATCTCCAATAGAACAGCAAAAAGCCAGAAGCAGAGTTGTGGCTTAAGTGCTAGAATGCCAGCCTTGAGTGAAAGAGTGGAGCAAGCCTGGAGGTCCTTATTTTAAGTACTCATCCAGGCCTATATACATAAATAAATAAATACCCCCTACACACACTAAAAAAGCCTATAATAAATAAGTAAATGCATGAGGTGACACAAGATCAAAAGCGACATTTTTTTTTAAAAGAAACATTTAATAAGATGTAGGGCAAATACCAATTCTTCTTTTTCATGCAAAATAGTTAAGGGGGGACTTAAATTATGTAAACCCTGGTTCAAATCCTGCTAATATGTCCACCTCATCAAAAGTGAGACTGAGTATTAAGGGAAGGATATGACTCCGAATCAATGAAGTTATCTTCCAAAGAGAGTTTTCTTCGTGATCCATAGGAAAGACGCTAATTAAAGAGCTATGAAGGAGAAACACCAGGCAAAAAAAATAACCATGGAATCTAGATTGCGATGTGTTTCCTTCTCGCTCCCACAGTGGCTGTCACTGCAATTTCAAGCCACAGCACACCACGGCATATCAGAGACACACAGGCCTGAGGCATGCAGGACACAACCAGAGCTGCTGATAGCTGGCCCCAGTGGGCCCCTTCCCCAAAGTTGCAAAGATAACCCTGCACTGCTGGAAATGCTGACAGAGCCTTAAGTTTTATGCTGCTAAAGTGCTCATGGAAACAGATGTCTACGTAGCCTGTCAAACTGAGCTTGGTGGCCCTCATAGAAAACCCAAGTGAGAGTGGTTTACAGATGCATGGAGTCAACATTCCAGAAATTTGACAAGAATATGCCAAGAAAAGAGACTGGAAAGCATGGAGTAAATATAAGACCAGAGTAAGATACGATCCTTGAGTAAATGCCTTGAGATGTGTAGAGATGATCTCTACTCTAGAAAAGTCAAAACTATTGAAATAGATCCATACTGCACCCCTTCTTCAAAGGATAAGAGGAAGGATCCAGACAGATCTAGACAGACAGCATGAACAAAATAAATTTTGGTACCGGCAAAGGAAGAAACTTCTTTGCTTTCAGAAGCTATTTCTTCAGCATTATGTATACAGCAACGGATATCTAAGGAAAATGACTATTACTAATGATTACTACCAGATAAGGTATAATTCAAATGTGAAAACAAGAGACATAGTCTGCTTCCTTGAGTAGTACTGATCAGAGAAATACTCTAGATAACTGTCTCCAAATAAAGAACACAAAGTAGTTCCTAGAAAGCATGCCAGGTGAAAAATACAAAATGTAAAATGCTAATATCTAATTTTTTTAGTTAGTGTCTCACACTTTCGCCTGGGCAACCATAGCAGACAATCTTTTTATAACTCTCTATAGAAGCATGTGTCATAGCATATTGATATTCACACTCAACTTCTCATGTAATTTTTTTATGAGTCTCAGTTCAAACAATGACAGGAATGGAGATAAAGCTGAGAGGCATACTGTGTGCTTATATGTGCAAAGGCCTGGCTTTGATCAAAAACACCAAAAAAAGCAAGCAAATAAATGACAAAATAAAATGAATTTGGATCTAATCTAAAAATTGTTTTGCAGAATAAACTGGCTAGAAGAGTTATTGAAGTCTGATGGGATAAAGGATTATTTAAATATTATAGACCTACAGTAAGTACAATTTTGATATTATAGAAAGAACGTTCTAACAAAATAGAAGATTTTTTTCAACAGATCACAAACAAGAATGCAAACTTTAGCATATGATAAGAACATGGCCACAATTCCTTGCTGTATCAACACTGTTCTAATAACTCCTATTTGAAAAGAAGTTTCAGATTATTAACAGGGCATTTAAAAAACTAGAAAAGTTAATTTTATTGTTGTTTTTTTAATTTGGTCTTCCACTTAATTTATAATGTATATCTACCACTTGAAAGCAACCTTCAATCTAGAAATATTTAGATGAAGGATTTTCAGCACAATTTCATGTTTTCTGAGTCAACCTCAGGATGTCTTTAAATATGTGTTATGCAGCTTTCATTTTCCTTCCTTTTCTCTTTCTTTTTCTCTTGTGATTTTTCCCCCCTTCTTTATTAATCCATCCAACAAGAGCCCTAAGCTGGAAAACGAATGAGAATGCTGTCTATGGCTCCCCTCACTTGAATTCATGACAATAAAGAATAGAGTCAAGCCCATGTGCAATGCATTACAGGCCCTGGCGAAGGTTTAATAGCAATGAATGGACTGCCAAAAGTTGAGAGGAGTGTTTGAAGTGACCGTCTTTCCCTGTGATTCAAACCTGTCTTGTGCAAATTTTGCTCTAGGTGAATCCAAATTATCTACATGTTTGGCTACATTGAGCACTTACTGGCACATACATGTTTCTTGGGAACTTCTGAGCCTTTCTTCTTCTCATTTGATAAGAAACCAAACAAATCAGGAGGTTTGCCTGTCCTTTGAATTTTTTTTTCCGCACTCTAGTAGAATGAGGAGAAGATACCTTCACTTGATCATGCATTTGACAGATGTAGACAACCAAAAGTATCTTTTGTAGTGAAATAAACTTCTAATGTTATGAAAATGTGCATTTGCTTAACTTTTACTTACACAGTAGAGAAATCACGATAATAAACATTATTGGAATATTTCCCTTTTTATCTTCAGACCACATCTCTCACTTTATTTTTTTTAAGGTGTTACTGTTTGTAGAATTAAAACAGTCTACATTTGAGTCACTGTTTGTACCAGAAATCCAATGGAGTTATTTCTTTTCTTTACATATTGTTTTTCTCCTCCATAATTTAATAGGCCAATAACATAATTTTGTACTCATAATATATTCTATTCTCTCAAAGAACCTGAATTAGAAAATTTCTTCTTTCTGGATACACACACACACACACACACACACACACACACACACACACACACGTATCTCCTAGAAAATATTTACATATATTCAGAAGAGATATAAAGATGGAACTCATGGCATGGCACACTAATAAAACATGATAAAAGTGTGTATTAAAAGTGTGTATTAATGCACCTTCTATTTGGCAAATATCATGTAACCCTTCTATTAATTACAATAAAAATATATGAAAAAAGTGTGTATTTATGGTTTATATTATCTCAGAGCTACTTTCAACCTTGATTCCTTTAAGAAAAAAATGGTACGTTTATAATAAAGATTTTGTTGGGACTATTAAAGTATACCAATTGATATGTGATACTTGTTCATTTCAAAAGATTTATCCTTAATTTGATGTTAAATATATTTTCATCTATCTACATGACTCATATTATTTACTTATTTTCTCTCTTTATAAGGATAATCAGGGCCTGGAATGTGGCTTAATGGTACAGAGGCATGAAGCCCTGGGTTCCATTCCTTAGGAACATATAAAGAGAAAAAAAGCCAAAGTGGCACTGTGGTTCAAGTGGTAGAGTGCTAACCTTGAGCACAAAGAGGGTCAAGGACAGAGCCTAAGACCTGAGTTCAAGCCCCCGGCCCAGCAAAAAATACATACATACATACATACATACATACATACATACATACATACATACATGTATGTCTGGATATCCAGAATTCTTGACAAATGGTGGGCTAAATCGGCACATAAATTTTGAAAAAGTTTTCAAAATATGTGTCCCTAACATAAAAAATAACCTCTTAAATCAAGTGAATAAGGATAAGAAATAACAAATATTGACAACTTACTTTGTTATTGACAACAATAACAAATATTGACAACTTCCTTTGTAGTATATAGTATTTGAGTTATTAAAATAAACTAATAATGAACTATGCTTGATACTCAAAATCTCTGTGGAGATCAATTTAAGAATGTTTATCAAAAGTTTAAAATATGTGTGCATCTTCTCTTCAGGCCCAGTGGTCTTCAGGTCTGCTTGGTCTTTCTTCAGGTCTATGACTACCGTATGATTTGCAGTCTGCTATTGTGGTAAATCCAGTACTATTCTCAGTACTGTCTTTGCTATTTGAGGTTCTTTCTGCTTCTATAATTTTATGTGTTCAAAATTCTTGGATTGATTTGTCCATTTCTGTGAAGTCTGACTCTGCAGTGATGGTCCCATGCATTCTATCAGAAATTGGCCTTCCTGATTACCAGTGGGGATAGTTTTTATTCAGGAACTACAGGTTAATATATACTATACTAATACAGAGTATTTTATTTAGAATGTGCATAATATATGTAAACCATAATATATAATGTATTGTTATATTACATTTTATTTTTATACATTTTGCATTCAATATAGACATATTACATAGAACATATTACTACAAAAACTATAAAATATATTACATTATTATATGTTATGAATGAAAGTTTCTATGTAATAGTATGTATAATCTATGTAGTATTATAGTATGCATTATGTTATTACATATTTAAAGATATATTATAATATATAATACTATAATATAACATATTATATATAATACATATAAACCATACCTAAAATATGCTGTATATTATACATTACATACATTATATAGTAATCTTACTATTTATCTTCACTATATACATATGTAATTAAATTCAATACAATGCAATTCTAACTGTGATTGAAATTTCCTATTTTTATTCATTTAGCTATTGTGATTATTAAGTGGCCACAATTCTAGCACTTGTGTTAAATAAGTTCTTTCTATTTTTTTCATCCGAAGAGAAAACAATACCTATCTGTCAAAATTTTCTAATTCTCTGATATACACATATTTTGGGGAGGGAGGGAAGGATTGTTTGTGGGCTTTTCACTCAGACTGTGGGCACTGTCACTGATCTCTTCTGCTCAAGGCTGGCTCTCTACCGTTTTGAAACACAGTGCCACTTCTGCTTTTTTGAGTGGTTGGTTAATTGGACACAAGAATGTCACAGGTTTTCCTGCCTGGGTTGGCTTCGAACCACAATCCTCAGATCTCAGTCTCTAGGATGAAAGGTGTGAGCCAGGGGAATATGGCTTCTCATATACAAATTTGCTATCTAAGTGGTCACTCTGCTAATCTGTTGATCACATTACTCCATTGAAGTGTTAAGATCACATTGTTAAGAGCCAGTGTTATAACCTGAAGACAGGGAAACAGAAGGCACCAGAGGATGAGAGTCCTTGGATATATTACTTCTCTCTTTCTTTCTTTCTTTCTTTTTCCTTTGTGTTTTTGAGATTGTTTATAATAAAAAAGTTATGTATGTAGGTTTGACTATCAGGATGTTAGCTAAGTTCTCAGGGGAAAGGGTGATTTTCTTTGTAACTTGGCAGCCTAAGAAACGTGGTTTCTGACATCATGGGTATTTTTAATGAAATATTAATGACTCTGATTTTAATAGGAATTTCAGCACAACCTAAATTAAGCCATTGGAAAAGGGATATGGTCCCGTTAAGAACAGTAAAACCATAAGCCCCCTTCCTGAAGAGTAGCCGGGGGCAGTTAAAGTGACAATCAATTTAACCAGGCCATATTGCTTTATAAGTCCCTGAAGTGTGAAGTCCCAGCATGCCTGATATATTTCATTTTAATTTCCTTTTGGACAGAGCTAAGGTTAGTGGGGAACCTCACACACAAAAAGGGAAAAAAAGAGAGAGAGAGAAGAAATGTGCAGAAGAAGAGGAAATTATTTAACCCTTTCAAAAAATGCCTATGCCATATATTTAACTAAGTAACAGGAAAAATAAGCCAGATTAGATTTCTTCTTTTGTTTTCCAAGGGGAAAAAAGCTGTGGAACCTGCACAGTAAACAATAAAGACAGCTCATATTGATCATTTCTAAGAAAACATGTAAAATGTTCTGTTGGCCCTGGTTTGAGACATTTTTTCCCCTGGAAAAAAATTACATGCTTTAAACACAAAACTTCCTTACTTATTTCTCCCTAGAAAGATACAAACCCATGTCATTCCACATAGTTTTTGATCTGTCACAGACTATTCATCTAAATGATTGGTCTGATGAGATGGTTTCAATTTAAAAATCGTTTTTTATATATTTTTATTGTGATTAATAGAAGGGTTACATTATATTTGCCAGATAGGAGGTGCATTAATTCACATACATCAATTTAATATTCTTAATATTAGGTTTCCACCTATGGCTTCAGAAGTATGATGAGTTCTGGTATTTAAAAAGGTAGCTGATGGGTCATCTTTTCTAATGGTGAGCAAATAAGATGCTAGACAATTATGGATACCTTGTCTTTAAATTATAAGTGTCCTATATATTAAAAAACAGTACAATCACCCATAACACTTTCAGAAATGTGTTGTTTCTGTTCCATTGTAGCCAGGAGAGATGATGGTATGAGCATAGTGGGAAAGACAGAACTGGATTTTAGAGTCTGAGAAGCTAAATCTGGTTTTTATTAGCCTTACCACTAATTTATAATTTGCTGTAATTAAAGTCGTGTACTCACCTTTCTCATTCTCTAAATGAAATAGGAGGCTTATATTAAGGAAAAAACATCCATGGAGGTTTTTTTTTTATGTGTGCAGGGAGCAATTTCAATTTAAATAAAATATTAGGTGTTGCCACATTGGTGATATTTTTTTTACCTTAATACGAGTTAAAATGTGGCTATCTATATTAAAATTATACACAGGGATAATTTTACCCAAGGAATATTTTAATAAAGAATAATAAGGAACACTAGCCTGCCTTCTTATGTAAACAATGGAAAGCAGTACCACATTCTCTTATTAAGAATAACATATATCAGCTCATAATTAATGTTTCTGGGGCATAGCACTGACAATATTATTTACCATGGTCAAAAATATCTACTGGCTTCTAAACATTCTCAGACTAGTGACTGTGTTCCTTTCCTCAGCTAGCCTTTGAAACATTCTAAGTTGGAGCACTAATCTTACCTTCCAGGTAACTCTTCCCTAAGAACACCAAACTCTACTACTTCCTCTGATGCCTTTTCTCCCCATCAGTAGATGTCCAAACGTACTGCCCTTTAATTCCTAAAGCACCTACTCTCCATTGAGCCATACTACTGAGGGTATAGCATTTCTTCTTCCCCATGACCCTACGAACTCCAGTTTGAAATCACGAAGATACAGATCAGTCCTTCAGCTGAGTAATATTATTAATTTGCCTTCAATTGTGAACTAAATGTGAAAGGTAATAAGAGTATCTTCCACAAGGCAGTCTGGCATGATCAAGCACATCTGAGCTTTCCCAGCATTGTAAGTACAGTTCAATTATGAATGCAAGAAACCACTTTATCAGGTTTGTTTGTTTTTTGTTTTTTTTTTTTTTGCCAGTCCTGGGCTTGAGCTCAGGGACTGAGCAGTGTCCTTGGACTTTCTCAAGGCCAGAGCTCTACCACTTGAGCCTCAGGACCACTGCCGGCTTTTTTCTATGTATGTGGTGCTGAGGAATCAAACTGGGTCTTCGGCATGCTGGGCAAGAACTCTACCACTAGGCTGAACTCCCGGCCCTCATTTATCAGTTTTAAAAGCAGGCATTATTATTCTACCTGTTTTAAAAGATGATGCTTGTGATAACTTTAGGGTTATTATACACTTGTCAAACTTTGTCAATTTCTCAGTCACTGGTATAAAAATCTTCTGGTATAAAAAGCTTCTCCCCTTTCACTTGTAACAAGTGTTTTTAGGTCTTTCCCATATTTACTAATCATAACTAACAACAAACACTTCTCTGGGGAGACATATTTTGCTTGGATGCGTCTTTAAGAGGTATACAATCGTCGCTCTAGAATCCACAAGAATATTTTTGATTCCTCTGACTAATTTCAAACATTAAATGGCATTAAATGCTCTGATGTCTGCTTTGTGATAAAGACTTACAGTATCTCACTTTGTTATCTGATATATTGGATTTATTTGTATTTGGTTATTTGAAATGGGATAGGGAAGGGGGGAAAACCAAGAGGGGGGGGAAGGGGGAAGGGGAGGGTAATGGGGACCAAGACATGTGAAAGGGTATCAATATATGTGAATTAATGCACCTTCTATCTGGCAAATATCATGTAACCCTTTTATTAATTACAATAAAATATATATATATATAAAAAGACTTAGTGGATGTTTGGGGTTTCTCTCCCAATACACAAAGGGTCAACAAAGACAAAGCAGTTCAAGTAAGTGATCGGTAAAAGTATTCTGGAAGGGATATATAACAAATTGAAGTGATTTTAAACCAACAAAACTTGGGGATTCTTGTCACTTCGCTGTAGAAAAAATGATAATCCATGTCTAATTCACCTAAGATAGAGCAACTTCATCTTCAAAACAGGAAGCTTCTCATATAACTGAAACTCAAAGGAAAAAGTCAATTTCCAGTTAAGGCAGCTTTCAGAGGGCCATTCATGACAATAGAGACCTATTTTCTTTTTCCTTTCTGTCCATTTTAGTGTATAGCTTTATCTTAAATTAACTTCTTTGTAGCCTTAAGAGAGTAATGCCACAAGGCTAATCACTCTGTGCAACATAAGACAGACAGGCTCTTTTCCCCCTCATTACATAAGAATAAACAGTAGCAGATTTCTACCTCACAATTTTCTTTCCCAACTGAGTTTCTTATTGAAGGCGACAATGTTATCTACTTCTTGCTGAAGGTATTTGAGTTTACCGGAAAGAAATAGCATAGCTATGCTTTCAAATAGTTCTATTTAGGGGATCGTTTCACAGTGGCCTAATCTGATAACATCACACACACCACAGATGTCACATTTAAATTATAAAACCGTATCTTCAAAATTCTATAATCTACACCGTTCTTTCCCCTATATCTGAAGTTTCTAATTAAATACAAATAGGATGAGGTAAATATATTATTTGCCTGATTTCTCATTAAAATCTGTGAGTTTGAAAGGAGGGTGTAAACATCTTTGCAATGAGAACAGCTCTGTTTGGAAAGAGAAATGGAATCAACAATCCTGAAAAAAAAACTGCTATATTTTTAAATCCATCGTGTTATACTGCCTTGTGTGCATGGGAATACAAACGTGCAGCAAGACATGGACAACATTGTTTCAATGTATATACACAATTCTGCATATTTGTGTGCGTGTGTGTGTGTGTGTATGTGTGTGTGTGTTTGTCTGCACCCATGCAGACAATACATAGATTCACACACATCTAGATTCTATGCTGCATGTGTATCATTTCAACAAAACTATACTTGCTAGTCATTCTGGTTTTCACCTCAATTGTATTTGTATTTTCATGTCATAAAACTTTTAACTATTATTCAATCATTACTTGCATGAAATTCCATCAAGTGATGTGACCATCATGCAACCTAATTCCATTGCCTCATTCTTTTAAGATTCCACATTTAGAAACTAGATTGACTGTCATATATTTGCATCCAATGCTGTAATCAATGGCTTTATGCATCTAAGTTTTCCATTTTAGATCCTTTCCTCAGGAAAATTTCCTAGAATGTTCAAAATAGCCTCCAAACCATTATTTTATCCTGGCACATATTACCAAAGTATTTTTCCACAAGAATCTACCAATTCACACCCTTGCAATGACGTAGACAGCTTCCATGTAAATGGAACCTTGCTTGGCTGCAATTTATTGTTTTAATTTGCCACCTTAATGAGTGTAAAACCTTACATCACTTGTGCCACTTCCTTTTTCTAGGCTCAAAGGCAAATCTGCCACATATATGCATATATATATATGTAACTCTTGTTTTTAATTCCTGTTTAGCTTCTTCTAACGGTTTTCGTATTTTCTCCTAATGTTTTAGTAATGTTTTGCAGTCAGCCATTTTCAACATTTTTGCACACTTTTCTTCTTAAAGCCAATTTGAAATCTCAGGTACTTGATAAATATCTGGCAGCTGGTCATTTTTAGTTGCATTTAGTTTCTATTTTATGCATACATATGAATACAATTTATTGTTTATTCTTTTATACCAACATTTAATGTTCTGAATTACTTAATTTTCTGCATGAAAGATTCATGTCATTGTGGGGGATATTCAAATATATTAGTACTTTGTTTATAAGTTACTACTACAAGAAGCAAATCTTTATATTTTATCTTACATTTCAAATAAAATTTTGCATATTTAAGTACAAAATAAGTATTCTAAAAGATTAGAAAGCTCATTACAAGAAATATCTTTCTTCCTTTTTTAACCTGGATAAAATATTGTAACAGCCTTTTTTATGAAAATAGTTATTCAGTGACCAAAGCACAGTATTTTGAACTATTTTGAAACATTTTTATTAGTCTTGATTTCATCTTCCCCTTCCTTTACAATCCCTGGTACTTGGCTACGGCATGTCTACTGTCATTGTTAAACCATGATGCTGCTGATAAATAGATGAAAATGTTTAGACATGTACTATTTTCTTCAGCCTTTGTAACTGTCCCAAACTTTATTTATATCATTTTTTAGCAGCAGGAAAGTATAAGGAAGCTTTTTTGAAAGGAGAATGGTAAGGCAGGGTGCAGTCTTAAAACTCCCCACAGTCCACTTTTATTTTAAAAGAAACCCTACTTTTCCAATATGCCCCTTTAATTCTTAAGCTTCTAATCGTGCGGTAAACATTCCTGAGGTTCTTCCTCTGGAAACAGAGCAGTGGTCATCTGATTATCATTGTTTTGGTTTTTTTTTTGCCTATATGACTGAATGATTTTCAAGAATAAAGGAAATTTTTCAGTTCCTCATCTTGTGTTTACAGCATCAGCAAAGCAAACTACTTTTACATAACCCACCTATCCCAATCATCCTTTTGCTAAAATGTGTTCCAAGTGTCCTCTAGGTCCTTTTTCTCACACTTGTCTAGGTTCAACCTTGCCCTTTCCATATGGTGAGTTGTGCATGGGATTGTATATGGCTGGAAGTACATCACTCCCTCACTAGACTTTGTTACAGGAATCTTAAATACTTGTGTGTGACAAAGGCAAGCCTCCAAGGAGTTGTGTGTTACTGCATTCCTCCACCGCTGGGGGCAACTGTTACTTATCAGTCCCTGAAAGAATGAGAATATCTTTCCATCTGCCCTTGGGACACCAGGAGACTGTGCAGCATGTGACTCAGGTTCTGTGGAAGTTTTAAGGCCATGGAATCTTCATTGCATATCTATACTGCACTTCTAGGACAACCCAGATTCTTCAAGTTATGATGGATAAATCTTCCTCTTTTAAAGGATGTGTGTGTGTGTGTGTGTGTGTGTGTGTGTGTGTGTGTGTGTGTGTCCATTTGAAAAACCAGAATGGTAGTCACACATTCCAAGTCCTTGTCTAGTGGGGAACAGATCACATTCTAAGAGGAAAGACCTGTGCACCTATACCCATGCACCAGAGGATGATGGGAACATCCATGAGGGCAGGATTATAGGCCTGTTCTCTTCACATGTATGAGTACAAATGTACCATCTAACCATTGTAAGTGTTGCAGGGACCTTTCTTGTATGTGAGCAGAATTTATTTAAGAACCATCATACAAGTGTGTCATTTCTTTCACAACTCCAGTCTACTTTTACTCTACACTGTAGTCTGCCTAGTTTTGAATGCTGGGCATAGTGGCTCACGCCTGTAATCCTAGCTACTCAGGAGGCTTAGATCAGAGGATGGTGGTTCAAAGTCAGCCCAGATGCTAAAGTTCTTGAGACTCTTATCTCCAGTTAACCACTAGAAAACCAAAAAATGATCCTGTGGCTTTAAGGGTAGGGCGGTAGCCTTGAGCTGAAGACCTCAGGGATAACACCTTGGCCCAAAGGTAGGGTGGTAGCCTTGAGCTAAACAGCTCAGGGACATCGCCCAAGCCCAGAGTTCAAGCCCCAGGACTGACCAGAAAAAAAAGAAAGAACACAATATAAAGGATTTTTAAATTAAAAATATATAGATATAATTATAAGGTAATTTTCTTACCAGGTTTTAGGACTTTAAGTGAGTAAAAATGGAAATGAATAATTCTTCATAATAATGACCACACAGTCTGAGGTTGTGTGTTTTCCTTCTTCGTTAACCCTAGACCCTGTTATTGAAATGGAAAGTTAAATTGACATTTTTGTAAGGTTCCCCCCATGTTTTTTTATAGTCTAAAGGTTAATGAGCTGTGGTGTGGTTTAGTGTATGTGTGCTAAGCTAGCACCTAATATGTTAAGTTGGGCGTGATTCAAGCCTTCCAAGCAAAGTGGTCTCAGACATTACAAATGGGGGAGGGAAGACAGGAGGGAAGAGGCTGAGCTATTGTGTTTGTGTTATTGCTCAAGAAAGGTGGTCCTGGTTGGAAGGCTCTGCTGTTTGGGACTTTATATACAATCTGTTCCCAGGGGGGACATAAATTTCCCACATTCCATTTCGAAAGGTGCTGGGTTATAGGTTATTGACCAGTTTAGGGATTTATAGCTGGTGTCAGAAATTGTTAAAGAAAAATAGTTTGACAATTTTATTATTGTGGAGGTCTGCTGGAAAAGTTAAAGAGAGATTTACCTAAGAACCAACTTGATCTTAGCAACAATGGATATAGAGAGGCCTAGACACACATACACACACACACACACACACACACACGTGCACGCGCGCATGTGCATGTGCACACACATGTACACACGCACTCAAACAGGCCCATATAGATGTAATTATGTGAGTATACTTGAGATCTGACTTGTGCTTATGAAGAAAATTGTCATTTGTGTGATGTTTCAGACTATGAATTCATATACTAACAACACATGGATAAGTAGACTACTTACTCATAGAGAACAATATAATAGATTATTGAAAATTCCTCAAATGATGACAGTTAAATGATTTCTGAACAATGAAGAAATTGTGTCATTATTTCAGATTTCTGAAGGTAGAGTTGCTCATTACTGGGTTCTATGTCTTACTAACCCCTTGTCCATCCCATAATACACATGAATACAGCCAATAATTATTGTTTTCTAAACAAATGAATCAAAACTAGACATAACCTGAAAGTCAAATTAAACATGTAACCATTAGCCTCATTTTTGCAGTTGCTTAAATTAAAAATGATTCATACATCAGGGATCAGTTCTCAAAGCTGGTTATTTTTGTAGTGGTATAGAAGGATGTTGCAAAATTGTATGTCAGAGGAAAGGACAGGAGTAGATTTGAAATAAGAATTATGGGTTTGTATACATATGAATTTTGTAGCCTGTGATGGAGCACCCAGTCTCTATCCTCCACCTGAGCTTCAACATGGAGCTCTGTATCCCTTCTTTGATAAGTGGGACCGATAGAATAGAATAGAACAGGAAAGACTGATCTTCATGTTTCTAAGCTAGGAGAGTGATACTTACACAGGCTATCTTAACAGAGGTGGAAATATCCAGTCTGAAGGCTTTGAATCTTGATTTTTAAAGAAATTGAAGGCAACAGAAAGTAGAAACCAGTATGGAAAATCCAATGAAATGGTCCAGAAAATGTCAAGTGAATGACCTTGAATAGCCATGAACAGTCAAAGGACTGAGAACAACATGGTTACCAAAAATCCTAAGTGAGGAGAAAATATCTCTACCTAGTAAACAGCTTTGCTGGGCAAAACTTAAGTGTTCTACTGTGAAGTGCCTCAAACTAAAATTTAATTCTGGAAACAGGTACAGAATCTTCAGAGTGTCGTCAAGAGTTCCGTGGTGAGTTACACTAGAAAGTTCATTGCAACTCAAAAATATTGAAGTCCTCAGGGAAAAGCTAACAACAAATAAAGGATTATTATCTAATGTTGCAGTTGGAGGAAAGTAAATAAGTTGGTGAGGCAATCAGAACTAATCAGGTGTAATTAGTTTAAAATATTCAGCAAGAACTTTTTCAGGAAATGACTCCTCAGCTAAGATCGGAAAGGATAAGTGCAAATAAGCTCTGTGAAGTGAAGTAAGGGTGTGCTACGTAGTGGAAATGTTCCTGCATTAAGACAGTTATCTGGATATTCAAGACAAGTGGGAGAGAGAAGCCAAAGTGGAGAGCAGATAGGGCAACCACTGTGGTTAGGAGCAGAACAGATTTCGCTGAGTCTGAAGCTAGAATGAAACCTTACCAGGGATTTGATGAGTATATCTAGAGAAAGCAGTGAGCCAGATCACAAAAGCGGCTACACACAACATAGGTGGAGTGTACATAATCCTAATGTTAATAGCAGCCAATAGAAAGGTGTTATTTTGAATGAATGGCATTCTTTTTTATTGGCACACATAGTTGCATAGTTTGTGGGTGCTATGTGAGTAGAGACTGAGTAGTCAAAGATTTAGAGAACCCAGGAATACACAGCATTATATCAATTTCTGAAGAATCCACTGGCATACAGACATTCTGGGAAAAGGGCGCGCGCGCGCGTGTGTGTGTGTGTGTGTGTGTGTGTGTGTGTGTGTGTGTGTGAAATGGAAGAGTTACATTGATAAAAGTTGTAGGGGTTGCACTATATGTACATAGAGCATCCTCAGTCATCCCCCGAAAAAGGAGTCTAAGGCAAAGAAAATTGACAACAAGCAAATGGGCAGAGAAAAGCTTCCTGAGATCAAGTGTCAACAAGGGATAGTAAACTGTAGTTTTTGTTCTAACTTAAAGGCCAAGTATCAAGTTCCAGCTCCAGTTGATGCACTTGAGAAAATGAGTTTGAGCCTAGTATAGGCTACATAGTAAGATTAAGCCCAGCTTGAATAAGATAGGATCTTAGTGGCCAATCTGTGCTCTGTAGTACAATCCTGATTCAAATGCAGAAAGGAAGGAAGGAAGGAAGGAAGGAAGAGAGAGAAAGAAAGTAAAGAAGAAAGAAAGAAATGAAGAAATACAGACAGACAGGCAGACAGACAAAAGAACAGGTGCATTATAACTTACCTTCTAGAAACTAAAATGCAAAAGAACAAGTTTGGTGTAGACTAAAGGTGGAAAGAAGGACGAAATGAGTGATAGATTATACACAGAAGAGTATTTCAGAGTATAGACTTCTCATCAGAAAGCAAATTAAATAGAATTAAAAAAATTAAAGAAAATTTATTTTAATTATATTTCTTAAAATGAGGACTATATGTACGTATGTGTGTGTGTGTGTGTGTGTGTGTGTGTGTGTGTAGGACTTTTGAAATGTGTAACTCCTGAGATCAGTACTTAGATATGAACAAATGTAAGAAATTATTCAACTTAATATAGCATTTTATCTCTGAGTGAAATGAAAATTTTATTTAGCCTAGACAAATTTCATGAATAAGTATATTAGTATATATAATGTGTATATTATCTAATGTTCTCAGCAATGGCTAATACATTGGTAGGATATTACCTTAAAATTTGTGAATTTGGGGCTGGGAGTTTGGCCTAGTGGTAGAGTTCTTGCATAGCATGCATGAATTCCTGGGTTCGATTCCTTGGTAACACATACATAGAAAAAAGCCAGAAGTGGTGCTGAGGCTCAAGTGGTAGAGCTCTAACCTTGAGAAAGTCCAAGGACAGTGCTCAGGCCCTGAGCTCAAGCCCAGGACTGGCAAAAAAAAATTGTGAATTTGTTTCATGGGATAAATGAAGTTATGCCTGTACCTTGGAGACCATGGACATGTTTCAAGCTACTGAGTAATAATATCATATGAGATGTCATAGTCAAAAACCTTAAGTAAAATCATTGAAGTATTTGATGATGTATTTGTCATGTGGTTAAAATATCCCTCCCTGGATCAGGACTCTTCATCAATTAAGGGACACCAGTGTTCAAAGTGGACCCAATTCAAAGGACCACTGAAGACCTCTAATACATTGTTACTTTAGTGAGAAGTAGTTCTTTTCAAGTAGACTTAAGCCCATATGTCATGGAAAGTCATAGACTAACTTAGGGAAGTTGCCTTTATGATTTTCTTCTATGGAGAAGTAAACTGACCTCTCTATCATCCATACAAAGCTGACTGTTTCCTCTGGTGAAGGGAACAGAAAGAAATTACAAAGGAAAACAGTTATTAAAAGTGATTTTTAAAAGAGAGACAGGTCATTCTTCTTTTATAATCTGGATCTTTCATTTTTTCCTTAAAAGAACAAGTGATGAGATGGGCCTTCGATACTGTTCAAAAACAAGAGAGGAAGTGATACGTTGGCAAAGTCTTCTGGCCCTGGGCCCGCTGCTGGGTGCCTTTTGTCTCAATCGTTTCCTGAACATGAGCAGGAAATGCTGCTGTCATAATACCACGTGAGCCTTCCCTCCTCTCAGTGCTCTTGTAGGTTGCCCATTAGGGGAATCACCAGATGGTGAGAAAGCTTTCAAGTCCAGGACTCTTTTCCTATCCCTTCAACACCTTCTGGTGTCCGCAGGGGTTTTTGCAGGTTCTAATATTACTGCAGTGATTCAGCAAGCCCTTTGAATTGTGGCCAGGAAGGGAACAATATTCTCTTTTGAGGTCTCCTGGGAATTCACCTTGCCTTCATAAAAATGCACACAAGGAACTGAAATATTACTGCCAGCCAGTTAAAATCAAATAATCACTATTGATTTCAATGGTGATGTTGTCAATGCCTGGGGTGGTAATAATAAAGGAGTGGAGATATACATCCATCAATCAATAGGACAATATTTTTGGAGGCACAATCCACCCTATAGGTCTTGGCTGAGCAACTGTATAAATGGTGGACAAAGCAAAAAATGAATAGTCAGCTAATCTGATCCTTACATTGACATTAATAACATCTGTCATTCAAAACACACTTCCTTGCTTGACCAGCATGAACTTTAAACCTGGAAAAGAAAGTGGGTAATTTCAGTCGATCTCCATTTACAAGCCTCTCTCCAGTGTGTCCCAGAATAGCCAGATAATAGTTGGGTTTATCTGTTTTAGTACAATGTAATGAATAAAACCTACCAGAATACTATAAAGGACACTGGAAAATGGTTTCCTTTCCTTTTGCTTTTTCCTGTTTTTGTTTTTTTATTATTAAATTTCTTCCAAGCTTTGATTTTTTCCCTACAAAATAGAATCATCTGTAGGCGAGCACATTCCTTTCTCTTAATACCTGACTTCCATTTTTGAGAGGAGACCACAGGTTATTAGAGAAAGGAAAAGGGAAGACGCAGTTCTGCATCCTCCTTCTCTCTCTGCTCATCTGAGGGTTTGCCTATGGGTGCATTTCTCTAGAGCTAGCTGTTGTCTAGCGCACTTTTGCTAGGGTTATGGAGATGACCTCTCACAGAGATGTTAAATCAAAACAAATGAAGATCAGATTATTATCAGGACGAGCTGATGTGACATCAGAGGTCTTCATTGGTCCTTTCAATTGAGTCCATTTTGGGCACTGGAGTCCCCTAATTGATGAAGAGTCCTCATCCAGGGAGGGATGTTTTAATAACATGAAAAATACATTATCAAATATTTTAAGGAATTTTTAGGGTATGCAAAGTCTCATATGATATTGTTACCCAGTAGCTTGAAACATCTTCATGGTCTCTAATGTACAGGCACAACAGTATTTGGAGACCATATGCTTAATGAAAATTATTGATCACAACATAATACAATCATATTGGTTGCAGAATTAATGTATTAATTATATTATAATCATTTTTAAGATGAGATCCATTCTGGTCACCATGAATCATATTCACACAGCCACTCTGGATTTTTGTCACAAAGCCCTCGGTTGGGCTAAGAGTGTGGCGTAGTGGTAGAGTGCTCACCTAGCATGTAAGAAGCCCTGGGTTCGATTTCTTGGTACTACATACACAGAAAAAAGTGGAAGTGGTGCTGTGGCTCATGTGGTAGAGCCCTAGCCTTGAGAAAGCTCCTGCACAGTAACCAGGCCCTGAGTTCAAGCCTTAGAAGTGGCAAAAAAAATTACAGACCCCTATGTCAATAGCAGTAGTTGGTATTTGAGAAATTATCTACATTGTTGCTTTGACTGTTGTAGCAAGAGTTATAGTGAGGGTGGTTCTGTGGGAAACCTAGCCATGACTGTGAAGATAAAACAATTTTGCATATGGAGGAAGAAAGAAGACCCTGCATCTACCCTTCACGACCTAGAGTTCTCTGCAAGTATCAGGTCCTTGATAATGGCAGAGAAATGCCATTCTTCCATCAAATATCTCCTGTTGACACTACAATTGCATTTATACTATCTGTTCCGGAACAATTTTAAATGAATTCAGATTCATGGTTTAACATCTTACATCTCCTGAATGTGTTCTTTTTCATCACCGTTAGACAGTTGACTCAAACAGTCACATTTGCATAGAATTGTTGAGACTAAACCCCTCTAGTCTCACATAATATATAGAGAGAGATAGACAGATTATATGTGTTAAATTTTGTCTATGTCATGTTTCACTGATAAGAACTCAATTCTATGCAGTGTTTCCCTTTATGATATATTGAATGAGCCAGGTTTCCAATGAGTAGCAAGTTCTTTGAATCTGATAGAAAAACATAAAAGCTACACTCAGTTCTCAAATACGTCAGCACAAGATGCGGCTGTGGGATGCAATTGGATGGCCGTATTGCACCGATGATTGAAGAATGGACAAGCAAGGCAGAAGTGAGAAGAATCCAGTGATAGACCGCTGCCAATTAACCTAGTCCACTCTGTAATGAAGGAAAGGTTGAACAACTCATTGACAGCAGTGAATGGAATGGCTGGTTAACCTTAGACCACAGGGAGAAATAATTAGTAATTAGGTCCTCTCCAGCCCCTCCTCCTACTCTATTTTCCCTTCCCCCCCCAAAAAAAAAACTCAGACTGAAATTCTGTCTGCAAAAGGTTTACTGTTTATATGGGATTCGTAAAGATGAAATAAGAATGGCTAACATGGGCTAGTTTGAGACGATTACATGTCTCTAACAAACAAAGTTATGTGGAAACAAGAATATACAGGGAAGGATGATTTGTGGCAGAGGAGGAAAGATTAGAGAGACACATCTATCAGTCATGAAGGACAAGCCTTGACTGCACCCAATGGCAGGAAGGACAGAAGTAAGGAGTACAGTCTCCATCCATTCGGGAACAACCAGTGAGGCTCACTTTGGAGTTTAGACATTGTATGCAGGGTTATGAGAGCATCAATGTCTCACCTCATTTGCAGTCATTTGTATATGATAGCCTGAGCAAATTAATAGAACTGGGAACAAATTCTCCCATCTGGGATGGAAGTGTGTGGATTGTTGATAGGCCAATGAGAAAGGGTAAAAAGAGAACGATATTGAATTCCATATATAAATGTCTTACAAGAGTACATTCAGATCATTTTAAAAAATCAAGCACATGCTTATTGGATGACTGCCAGTCTCGTTGACAAATCTTCATCTCTGTAATTCTCATTTGTTTACTTTTATGGCTCAAATTAGATGATACTCATGCCCACGTTAACAAGACAGTATTAAAATGTCCAGTGAAAAACAAATGCGAAGTAGAGGATAAAAAAACAAGACTCAAATTTTTTCACCGGCGTATTATTTACTATACTTTTATTTATATCACACATGTGTGCATGTTCATAGAAACACACAAATATGATGAGGAAAATGATATAACATGATACCAATTTGGGGATATTTGGCTCTGAGTTTGGATGCGAACATGTGTATAAAAACATTCAAAATTCATTTGGTGGCTTTTATTCACGAACTCAGCCAGTGGCAAAGACAGCTGCCTCAGTTTTATAGTCATTGTTTAGTCTACCAAGTTTCAAGTGAAAGTAGCTACATTTTCCTTTACAGACTACCATTCCATTATTGCTTAAACATCTAGCATTATTATAAATAGCATTCCTGTGCCAGGGCACAGGTTTATCATTAAAAAACAAATAAATAATTTTAAAATGACACGGGGAATAAGGACAAGACACATGAATAACAATATCTATAGAAATCGTATTGGCCCCACAGAAAATCCTCTTATGGTATCTGATATAAACCAAGCATATTTTAAAGACACCTGATATTATAGCTACAAAACAGTTAAGCAGACAGAAAACATGTGGAAGGTAACAACCAGATGAGATCCTATTTTCCAATAAGGAAAGTTAATAACTTGAGCAGTCATACAGGGAACTTGTTCCCAAAGCTGCATCACAGTTTAAAGGACTCAGTGGCAGAAGTATTTACAAATTACATAAATTTCAAATGAGAATCTTTTATATTGCATATAGTTTGTAGCCTGAATTATTTATGTACACATATATATGTATATATATGCATATATACTTATGTATATGCATAATCTGCAAATTAACATTTTATTATAATTATTATAGTGAAATTTTAGTTTTATAAAATATCAATTATTTAACAATTAATACACAGCATGTATGGAAAACAAATGTGGTGAAAACTCTGAACAATCTTTATTACAAAAAAAAATGAATGAAAAGAATATGGAATTAGTGTTAGAGCTCTTGCCTACCATGTATGAGGTCCTGGGTGTGATTCCACAGTACCACATAAATGAAATCGATAATTAAAAAAATAAGAAAGTAAATACTTGTCTGCTCATGTAAAAGTGAACTCCCCTGTACAATTCACTGATGTTTACAAATGTGTAAATAGAGTCCAGGAGTTTGGCCTACTGGTAAGAGTGCTTGCCTAGCATCCAAGAAGACCTGGTTTTGATTCCTTGGTACCGCATACATAGAAAAAGGCAGAAATGGTGCTGTGACTCAAGTGGTAGAGCTCTAGCCTTGAGAAAGTCCAAAGACAGTGATCAGGCCCTGAATTCAAGCCCCAGGACTGGCAAAATAAAATGTGTAAACAATAGAGAAAATTTTTTCTATGCCACAAGGATAATACTTCTTCCAAAAATATTTAATAAGAGGTGTTAATTTTTAAAAAGTTGGATAAATCAGAAATAAGAAAAAAAAGTCAAGACATTTATAGTAGAATGCCTTTCAAATTTAAGATGTGACTGTATTGACTCAAAGACATTTGTTTTTTTAAGATAATCTGCAGCAAAACCATCTCACAACTTTATTTTTCTTCCAATGAACCATTTCCCTTTTACAATGCAGCTGTAACTCTACTTTTCACCCCACATCATGAAAAACTTCAAGGTTTCATGCTTAGAGAGCTTTGTGTCTTATTTTCCTCAAAATTCCCTCCTTATTCTCTGGGATGAAAGCCCTTGAACTTTGTCAAGAACTAAGTCCAGCCTGTGCTGAGTTCTGCTACACTTTAAAAAAAAAAAAAAAAAAAAAAAAAAAGAAGGAAAATCAAGGAGTTTGAGAGGCTCATATTTTTATCCTTTCACAGTAGAAAAGAAGGAATAACCAAAGACAGAGTTGCATTGCATTAGTTGTTATTATTTAAACCATATTTGCCATCCATTGCATCACTTAAATATGACAGATGATTGCCTAGTACACCAAATTGCATGCAGGAATCAGAAATGAATCACAATATTTTACAGTGACAGGAGTCAAATGATGGGTAAATAAGAATCAATTAATCCAATTGTTTATTCTACACTGATGACTCCTTGCCACATATCAACATAGGGGACTAACCAGAAATGCTACTATTAAATGATTTACAAACAAGCCTCTCATTTGCTCTCTTAGATAGAGACTTCTGCTTTGTTATCATAGCTACCATCTCTTCTGTAATCTGTCAACAGGCGTGGAGGCAAACTGATATGTTGTTTCCAGACTATACTGTGGATATTTTCTACTAGCTTTATTTCTCCATTTTCTTGAACATTATCATCATTTTGAAAAACAAAAATCCTGCATGCATTGTTCAGGTAAATAATGTATCATTTTCTTCAGTGCTTTTATTTAATCTACCTCATAACAGAAACAGTGTCACATTTTAATGTTGGTAACATGATGTCAGTGGCTCAAGAAACTTTTGAAACCCACTGGTGTTGTGAATTTTATCAGCTGGAGTAAAACAGAGTGATTGCAATTTGCAGGTTAAAATTGGTTAATAATACCAAGTGTAGCCCTTAGATATGTGTGTAACACTCTTTCCACGCAGACTTAATGATTCCAGAGACCTTATTATAAAGGGGCAGAAAGCACCTTCACATCCCAGTGCTTGTTTGAAAACAAATAGAAGTGGATTCAAGTAATTACTTCACCAACAACCGTCAGCCAAAAGCCTCTAAAGTGCTAGGATTAATCATCTTATTGTAAGATTCATTAAAAAGTAAATGAGCAGGCTGAGCACATTGCACAGCTGGGAATAATTTTGTGCCATTAAAAATAAAAATAAATATACCTTGGAAAACACTGTTTTGACATTATTTTGCTTCCTGCCTCGTCTTTAAAACAAGCTTTTTGTTCTTGCCAGTACCGTGTGGTACCTTCAATGTATTTTTTCCAGTTACCTGAGATTTGCAAATGACCAGTCACAAGCATGATTCTTTTCATTAAAACTCCTTCATTCCACAAGAACAAATATTCCTGATTAATGGTCAGTAAAAGTGTGAAAACCTGCATTATTTTTGACTTACAGGATCATATTTTCAAGTCATAGTTTTATAGTTTTTAGAACCTAAGTTCTATTTAGTGGCTTATGAACTGAAAGAATTTTAATGTTATATAGAATGTATATTCCAAATATAATTAGCAGTTAAGAATGAAGTATATTTTACTAGGAGGAAGAAGATAGGAAACTAATATTGTTGGGAAAGCATCAGTTAATATATGGTTTGATATCTGAAAAATAATTTTTAAATTTAGAATCATCTTCAGTTTCATAAAGCCAGTATGATGGAATAATTTCTTTCTTGGTACTGTATCTTTTGGCATTTCCAATGACTCATCATTGTTTGGGAACATGTCAATTACACTTCAAGTTTTAATTGATGAAGTCTATTTGACTATTCCAACATATTATTTAAAGCAATGTTTCTGGTATATTCATTCTTTACATGGACATAGTCAGTAGTCCTTATGTTTGTGGATCCTTCAAATTTACTAAAATTTGATCCTCAGAAGATTATGAACTTAAACAAGAGATTTGCCCAGGCACCAGTGACTCAACCCTAGAATCCAGGCTGTATAGGAGACTGAGATCAGAAGACATGGTTCAAAGCCAACTCAGGAAGGAACGAACATACATGAGTGCTTTGATCCCCCATTAAAAAATAGCAACTCAAAAGCAGAGTTGGGGCTCAAGTGTAGAGTGCTATCCTTGAGCTGAAGAGCTCAGAGACCACACCCGGGCCCAGAGTTCAAGCCCCAGGACTAGCAGAATCATAACTAAATAAGTAATAAGAACATTTGCATGGATACATACATGGATGAATTTCCAACTAGACCTTTAGGCCCTAATATGTTACTGACTTGTTTTGTTTAAAAAAAATAATACTTGATTCTATCTTTCTTTCTTTTTTTCATATATTTTATTGTAATTAATAGAAAGGTTACATGATATTTGCCAGATAGAAGGTGCATTAATTCACATACATTGATACCCTTTCACATGTCTTGGTCCCCATTTCCCTCCCCCCACCCCACCCCTCACCATGTTTTCCCCCCTTCCCTATCCATTTAAAGAATTCTATAGACTCTACTCCCAAGCTCCTTGAGCTGATTCAAAACTTTGGAAGGGTAGCAGGATATAGAATTAACCCTCAAAATCAACTGCCTTCCTCTACGCCAACAGTGAGAGGAATGAGGCAATAATCAGGAAAGCAACTCCTTTTGCAATACCCTCAAAGAAAATAAAGTACCTAGGAATTAGCTTAACTAAGAATGTAAAAGACTTTCTGATGAAAACTTTAAAACCCTGAAAAAAGAAATTAAAGCAGAACTGAGGAAATGGAAAAACCTCCCATGCTCCTGGATTGGAAGAATCAACATCATCAAAATGACCATCTTGCCAAGGGCTATCTACAAATTCAACGCAATACCCATCAATATCCCAATTTCATTCTTTAAAGAAATATAAGAGGCAATCCAAAATTTCATATGGAATAATAAAAGACCCCGTATAGCAAAAACACTTCTTAGCAGAAAGAACAGCACAGGAGGAATTTCAATACCAAACTTTAGACTCTATTATAGAGTTATAATTATCCAAACAGCTTGGTACTGACACAAGAACAGGCCTGAAGACCAATGGAATAGAACTGAGGACCCAGATATTAAACCACAGACCTATGGCCACCTAATCTTTGACAAGGGAGCCAAAAAAAATAGAATGGAAGAAAGACAGCCTCTTCAACAAGTTGTGCTGGCAGAACTGGTTGAGAACATGCAGAAAACTAAAGTTGGATCCTTCTTTATCACCCTGCACTAGAATTAACTCCAAATGGATCAAAGATCTGGAGGTAAAAGCTGACACACTGAAAACTTTACAAGAAGGAATAGGAGATACACTAGGCCTCCCTGGCACAGGTCGAAACTTTCTTAATAAGGACCAAGAATCACAACAAATCAGAGAAAGGCTGGACAAGTGGGACTGCATTAAACTACATTCATATGTAGTGAGACCAAAGATGGATACTCTTAGTGAAGGAACACAAAGTTGAAATACCTATATGATTCTGATCATATAAAATAATATTTATTGAAATGAAGCATAGGAATATCTATGGAAAAAATAGAATCCAGTGTATATCCTGTAACATTAAGAAGAAGGTAGAATGAAGAAGGTGTAGATAGGGCTAGGATGAGTGGGAATGTTGAAAGGAGTGATGACATTGATCAAGATATATTATATTCATACACTGCTTTGTACAGCTACTTAAAGAAAATAAGATAAAAAATGTAAATAAGTAGGTGCCAACCACTGACAAATATTTTACTTTACACCCCATTTCTCTTCCTGTTTATGGCCTTTACTTAATTTTCCTATTTATAGTAATTGATTTCATGCTCTCTGTGCTTATCTCTCATAAGCAAGACAAAAGCTTTGCATGGAGACAAGGACTTTTTAAAAAAGAAAATCATTTCTCTCAAATGTTTCTCTCAGCCCTGCCTGGCGGTGATGGAAATATTTCTTCAATATGAAAGAAGAAAAAGAAAAAAAATCACCTATAGGGAGTAACTTTTTTCTATATTGCTACATCATTAATGAGTTAGAAGATTGACAAATGGAGCAACATTCCTCAGCTCTATTTAAAATCACCTGAAAAACAAAAAGCACATACTTTTTTATTGGACCATTCATGTATTCAGCGTTTTATAGTCTCTCAGATTGATGAGAAATCAAAATATGTTTCATCCTTTTTGTAGGAGGCTAACCTTGGAAACAACTAGTCTGTAGAGGTAGTTTTATTATATTTACTGATTTTCTATTTACCAATATTCTACCAAAAGATTTGGTAATGCTTTGATTGCAATGTGTACTTTGATCACACTTTAATATGTTTTTAGTAAGGATATCAATCTTTACATCAGTACGCTTACTGAGTAGATTAAAATTTGTTTCTTCTTTGAAAGTTTTCTCCAACCCAAAGCCTTTTCTAATCAAGTCTGTATGATATTTATGTACATCTCAGGATGAAGCTCTCAAGTTAACAGGTTGTCTGTTTCCTCATTTAAATCACAATGGAGTACACCATAATTAGAATTTTTGCTTTTGAACTCGAATGCTCTTCCTTGTGGAATGTATGGATTATGTGACCAAAAAAAAATCATTTGCTCTTATTTTAGCAAGAAAAAAAGGTTTATTCAGTGACCAAAGAAAAATGTAAACAAAAGAAAAATGCAGTAGTGCTGTGTGCAGAACTTTTTTTGGAGGGGGGTGACAGTAGGAAGAGCTGCTATGAGGAAATATAACATGTTTAATTTCAGGTGCCCCCAGGCCAGATGAAGCATGTGGTAAGTATCATGGCTACATGTGTGGCACAGGCAAAGCAAACTCTATCCATTCCGTTTCTTTGTTTGGCCAAGAATACTACCTACGGAATAACCCCATGATAATCTCTGGCCCGTGAAACAAGGCAAGCTCTGCCTGTTTCTCTCAACCTGGTGGTGACAGCTTCCAGCCGGACACACCTGATCAATCATACCTGTCACTGACGTCCATGTCTGAGGCGTGATGGCTTTTGTTTGTTTGTTTTTTCTTAGCTTGCTCCGCTGCTTTACTGGCAGCCTTCTTCTCTTGTCCATTAAAGGCAAAATGGAAAAGTAGCAAACCCCAGCATCTGGGGAGAGTGGGAAGAGGTCTGAGGTCTGGTACATATCACTGGCTTTGATTCTATCAAAGCTCTGCGAGTCAGCAAGGGATTTTTTTTTTTTTTGGCCTCTGTGCAAGCTGGTTTTGGCTGCAAGTGGTGGCAATGAATGAGGAAAGGTAGGAGTGTGTGCAAGTGTAAGTGTGTGTGGTGTGTGTGTGTGTATTGCTGTTATTTTGTCTTGTTTAGTTATCTTTATGATTTTAGCATATGATAAGAGAGGAATGGAGAGTATCTTTGAGAAAATTCTCTCTGTGTTAAAATATTTGTCTGTTTTTGACCATTCAATGTATACTTGAGTCTCACTGAATGACCGAATGTTCACAAACCTTTTTCAAAATACCAAGGGCTTTCTCTTCATTGGATGCTGGATGGAAAGTGTGACAGTTCATATTTATTTATTCAGCAATCACTGGGAGATGTAACATAAAACACTCCCCCAGTTTAGCTTTGGGTTTTTTTAAACCTTGAAACATGAAGGTTAACAGGAAGAAGGACCTAGAAAGCTTATCAGGTAGTCCTCAGAATAAACTCAGCACGACACATGGTACAGCACCCCCCATTCCCCACGACTAAACACAAAATTTAACATCTTTGTCACCTGTCATAAAGACTTTTGAAGAAATCACCAGCACTTTGACTCACTGGGTGCTTTTCTCTTCATTTCTTATCTGCCTACACATTGGCCCAAACCACCAGCTCATCTCTTGAGCGCTACTTGCAATATTTCTGTAGGATTTGCTTTCTACATCCACAGTAGCCATGAGGACTGATCACTCTGTGGCAGAAACGGTCATGTTTACAAACATAGAGGAAGAAATTTCATGGGGGAGATGGAGAGTTGAAAATGGGGCTTCGTGAGTTGCCCAAGTTCTCCATGGCCACAAGCTGAGATGAGAGCAGGGCCCCAAACGCTGTAAAAAGGTAGGAGGCATCTCTCATTCATGGAAATGCAATCCAGGAGATGGTGAAAGATGCTGAGATGATGCACGTGAACAAACAGGAGGGACAAAGAGAACATCTCAAGGAATGAGAAGTTTCTCTTTGTGGATTCCTACTCCTCTGAGCATACAGAAACAAGTTTCTGTGGTTTGTCCTGGAAAGTTTATACACATAGCATTTTATTTTGTTGGTAGCTTGAACTTTGGGCCGGGGTGCTGTCCCTGAGCTCTTCAGCTCAAGGCTAACGATCTACCACTTGAGCTACAGTGCCACTTTCAGTTTTCTGGTGGTTAATTGGAGATAAGAGTCTCATGGACTTTAGTGACTGGGCTAGCTTTGAACTGCAATCCTCAGATCTCAGTCTCCCAAGTAGCTAGGATTACAGTTGTAAACCACCGGTGCCTGGTGTGCATTTCTCTTTTGTGGACGATGTCACCCCTTCCTTTGCTCTCCCCAGTTTCTTCCTTCTGTCCCTGCCCACAAGGTACCTACTTCATTTTCCACATAGTGTGTTACTGAATAATATGATTACATTTGCTCAGCCTTCTGCTCTCTCTTTCCACATCCCTCTCTTGTCCCCACAAAATCAAACAAGCCCTAAAGCAAAAACAAATGCCACCACTACCACCACCACCATCAACAACAACAGCCTAAAAAATGCTTCTATTTCCTGGAATTCATTTCAGTAATTAATATTTAAAATATTCAAGGGAGTTACATCTTTGGGTTCCTCACCTAAAGGTATCTTCATAACCATTTTTTGGCATGTTCAGAGGAGAAGAGAAGGTAACATCCCTATGATCGTAACTGAAAGGAAAAAAAATCAAATTCACGCTCAGTCCCCATCAGAGCAAAAAGAGCAAACCAAGAAGTTATTTGAATCTGTGTATCTTCCCCTATCCTTATTTCAGTACCGACTCTTAAAAAGTGATTTTGGGGGCCAGGAGTTTGGCCTAGTGGTAGAGTGCTTGCCTAGCATGCACGAAGACCGGGTTCCCCATTCCTCAGTTACCGCATGCACAGAAAAAACAGGAAGTGGTGCTGTGGCTCAAGTGGTAGCCTTCAGAAAGTCCAAAAACAGTGCACAGGCCCTGAGTTCAAAGCTCAGAACTGGCAAAGAAAAAAAAAGTGATTTGTGTTTCTTTCATACAACTTGATCTTGTATTGTGCAGATGCATTCAGCAACACTGTGAGGAATGGAGATGGTGGGTGTGGGAAGCAAGGGTGTAGACAAGGACATACAAAAATGGTAAGTGGCATAATTACTTGCCATGCTAATATTGCAAGGACACTATTTCAAACCAGTGTATATTACCGGCAAACAAGATGATATGCCACATTGCAATAAAATAGTGAACATTTTACTGCATGGATTATTAACTGTAATAGAAGCATCTTTCATGTTAAGTTTGGGAGATATACTTCCATTTTCCTAGATGAAGTTGTAGTCTTGCTTGTTGTCATTCCTAGCCTCACAAATTTTATACCTGGAAATGAGATTTAAAATATGAAGATCTAGGAGGATTTGCACTTTCTTACCTTGAAGATGAAGCTTAGAGAGGACAAGGAATTTATCATTTGTCGCACCAGTAATTAATAAATCAGCCTGAGATGAATAATGACGCAGTTTTCACACTTAAGTACTACACTCAAATGGACTTTCTTTCCACAGGTGACTAATGTAATCCAAGCATATCAAGCAGAAGATGTGATGTCTATACAAAATGGGAGGGAGGGAGGGAGGGAGGAAGGAAGGAAGGAAGGAAGGAAGGAAGGAAGGAAGGAAGGAAGGAAGGAAGGAAGGAAGGAAGGAAGGGAGGGAAGGAGGGAGGGAGGAAGGGAGGAAAGAAGGAAGGGAGGGAGGGAGGAGGGAAGGGAGGGAGGGAGCAAGGGAGGAAGGAAGGAAAGAAGGGGTCTATGTAAAATGTCAAAGGCCTTATTTCTTTAACACAAACTCTTGTGGCAACAAGATTCTTAATAATT
The DNA here is from genome assembly GCF_031878675.1 of Megascapheus bottae. Lineage (NCBI taxonomy): Eukaryota > Metazoa > Chordata > Mammalia > Rodentia > Geomyidae > Megascapheus > Megascapheus bottae. The sequence continues at coordinate 21,829,978 of NC_143525.1, forward strand.
TTAAGGAATATAGGAATCAGAGACTTCCAAAAATACACCCTGGCATCAGAATTGGAAACAAGTTATAGCTGGATAGATTCATGGACACTGAATGGGTCTGTTTCAGAAAAGCAGATTCAATAGTCAGTGGGAAAATTCCCCCCACCCCCGTGGTGGTGAAAACATAACCAGATATATCTTTCCCCAAATAGCCATCATTTATTCCCAGTGAAACATTCTTACCAAAATTCTTTTCTGTCTTAAAAGAAAAAAAAAAGAATATATGAGCCCAAGGGTCTCTTGCAAAATCTTTCTTAGGATTTGTTTTATTTTGTTTTGGATGTAGTTTTACCCTCCAAATTCTCAGCCAGCCAACTCTGTGCTTTATCTCCTTGCTTTAGTGTACAGCCTGCACAAGGCCTTTCAAAAATAACTTCCTGCTTGGCTTAAGACATACCTCTTCAGTGTCTGAGCAGGGCTTTAGGGCGGATATGAAGTCAACAAGTACGAGGTAGAAATAAATAAATAATCACCCAGTTCAGACCAGCCACTTACCTTAGTCAATGGTTCTGGCTCAAGTTCAGTTGTACATAGGAAACTTCCTTAACTATCTGATTATCACACTTCTTTAAGGTGAACCCTTCAAAGATGATCTTGTTTTGAAGTTCCGAACAGCAAACATGCTAAAAGATGCAGGAATTACCATGTATTGATGATTCACAATGTTCTTCTGGAAAAATGAAGCCTTAGGCATCTAATCAATAAAATAATTTTTTTAAAGCCTTTGAACTAGTTCCAGGTCAATTTTCTTGGCAGTTTTTTGGCTTCCTGGATTAAACTGACCCCAACCATGAATAATGATCTAAAATTACACGATATACAGAAACCATCTGTTCAATAGGAACGAGAGAGTGATGTCATGGGTCCATTTCTAATCTCGATTTAATGTCCTGCCAGTTCTGATGTCATTGGTTTGGCAACACATGGGCAAAGTCTAGCTGGTTAAAGATGAGCTGGTTCAAGAACAAAATTGCACAACTCCACGGATAAGAGCTTCACATGATTTTCTGAATAGGAGATGGATTGATAACAAGACATAGTAAAACCCAAGTATCAAATAACTAGTATCTATTCGACAGAGATACTTTTCAGTGTGGTAGCTAACAAAGGCACCCCTGACTCATTTGAGTTTGCAAAGGAACAAACCACGGATACCTGGTCTTGTGTTTAGGTTTGTTCTCTCCACATATTAAAGAACTAAAGAGCAGGAAAGTATTTCAAGGAAATTGGGCAGGATTATTTAAAAGCAAAAGGAACAGAAACAGATGGTTGCCTAATAAGGATGGGTCCTGAGGAGGACTGGGTGTATGTCCAGTCTCTTTATCTCTGTCTCTGTTTGGTCTTTTGCTGTCAATCTCTATGCTGTGCTTCTTCATCTTTGTCTTTCTATGGGCATGTATATGGCTCTTTGTCACATGTGTCTGATTATGTCACCACTCCCTCTTTTGGAGCTGGTCCCTGATCAGGAAGGCCTAACTTCCTCTCAGACCTCATCTCCAAAATCATAGGTATTATAGACTTTTTATTTTAAGAAACGAAAACATAGATTTTGTAGCAAGAGATATTGTTTGAGGAGCCAGAGAAAAGAGAGGGAGGAAAGCTTGATGATTTTGTAAGGTAAATGAATGTATAAGCTGCCAGGTATGTTGATAGATAAGTGAATATTCACTCAAGAAGGAAGCAGAAGGCAATGATCAGACCTGGAGGAGGTTTCCTCTTATGAATTCCACCATCAACACGCTGAACGAATGGCTAGGAAGAACTTAAAGAGAGGGCAACAAACATGATGAACGAGTCAGATGATGACTTCTGAGATATTTTCTTAAGAAACTGAGACATGACTGGCCAGATAGAGAGAAAATAGACTTAAAGGCAGGTACACCATTCAGAATTCCTTGCTGCAGAGGCAATTGCTGTACAGAAAGTCTTGCTGCAACCTCAGGAAAGAATAGGGAAGCCAAAGTTCGCAGGTCTACAGAAGTGGCCAAGAAACACACAGACCTTCCTTATCCTAACTCGCAATTTTGATTAGTAGGAGCTATTCCTAATATCAACATTTCTCTAAACAGGTCAGACTTGGAAATAGAGAGGTTTGAACTATTTAGCCACTGAAGCTTAATGAGGGTGCATAGTTTATGTGCGTGAGGAGAACTACTTCACTTAGGGTAAATGAATGCCCAGACTAAGAGAGGAAGAATAGTTTCTTGACTGCGGTCCAGTGAAGTATTCTAATTAGAATGGTTGATTTCAGAGCACGCATACTTGGCCCAACAGAAAGTGTGTTTTCTGATGCTGCACAGAAACATCGGTAAGTTGGTCAAGAGCATCATTACAAGGTCAAAGGTCATGGGGTTCTCCTTACAGCAAAGGTATTTTTTCCACTGGAATCCTCCCCTCCTGTGGTGAATTTCCTTACCACGTATTCGAATTTATTGAAACACTTCTCTTGGAAAAGAGACGTGGGAAATGTAGTCTTACCTAATCCTTCTCTTCTTTCTTTCTCTGGAGGATGGAGTACATAGAGCGTATCACAGTGGCCACGTCGGTGGTGACCCTGAGGTTAAAGGAAGAGGAGAGACTGGAAGCTGTGAGTGCAAAATATCCACTTCCCCTGGTGAGGCGTACACAGAGTTCTAAATGCTTCACTTATCTCATCTTGTCAAACCCAACCTGAGGAGAAATGTTCACCAGACAGGTCATAAATCATGCCCAAAGACAGGTGCAATAAATACCAATGTCAAAAAGTTGCAGAGTAAAATTATATTGTTTTGACAAGGTCTCCAGATGTGCTGACAACAGAGCAAGCCAATGGCCTCCTTTCTTGGAACTCTCATCACTGGGAAACCGGTGAGGCAAAAGACCCCAACCTTTGCACAATAGCACCACAGCTTCTTCATGCTTCTCAGCCTTACTGTGTTATTCCTCAGGAAGGGGCACAGATTTTTTTTCACGTTATGCAATGAGATCATCCCATGTGAAAATGTTTTTTGGGGAAAAAATTTACTCCATCAGAAAAAAGTTCACTGCATCATTAAGTTAAATGCTATGGAGAAGACATGCAAAACATAGTAATGCCATCATGGAAAATGTTTTCAAGTCAAATTCTTGATACGTTTATACATATACACATATATAAGTGTATATACAAGTAATTTATATGCATGCATTCTTATCTTATAAAATATTATATAGTTACATAACATAAAATAAGTGTATGTGCAATAATAGTCTGTATTTAAGTAATATAGAATATAGGTTTATATAATACGCAATGTATATCTTTATATAACAAAAGTATGCATCCATATGTAAGAGAATGTATTCTTATTCAATACTTATAATATTTGAATATTATAATAGTCAAACATATATTCAAATACCCAAATGAAATAAATTCATTATGTTGCTTCTTAGAACATTTCATTTCTGCAACATCCTATTTTTCCTATTTGTTATAAAACTTATATTGAATGTATAACCTTCAAGTGGTTTTGTATGATATGCTTATGAGCACAATTGTATGTCAATCATGCCTTTCGTTTCCTTCAGCTAGTCTACTTACTCAAACAAGAATGCATTTAAAAATATCATCACTATTTCATGTAGCCACTGATAAGGATTTTTATGTATGATTCTCTTGTAGATTGGTCTAGCTTCTGGAAATGTATGAAAGGCCTTCACTAATTAAAAAGCTCAAGTTTCTTAAACTAGTTTCCCTGAAATAAATAAGTTATTGGGATAAATTTATCAGAAAGTTGAGAGTAATAAAGTAACCACCTCCATTTTCCAAGTTCATTTATGTCCATCCATCAGTACATAAACCAACAATGGCTAAATTAAATAATTTACCAAGTGCGTAATGACTTAACATGATTCACATTCACATTAGATCTCAAGACAATTCAAGTTCATATTTATCTTATAAACATTTTACTTCACTACACTGAGTCTGAGGTATAACGTTTTTTGCCCTGTTCTAATTTTGTTGTCTATTTATTATTCCATGAGATTTGAAAACAGTTTATAAATCTTTGCTCTGCACACTGGTTGAAACATCAACTCAAAGAACATTCATATAATCTATCAGCAATATCCTTCAGGGTCAAAATTTCACATCTTGCCATCGAATTTAGGAAAGAAATAACTCCGTCCCATCAATGTTTCTGAATTGGAATTACCCATTGTACTGAAAAGACCAATTCTTTTTCTGCTGCATTGTTAGTAGTGGGTTCGGCTTATGACCTAGGGGCTCAGTCAGAAGTAGAAGGCCAGGTAGTAGTTACGTGTGGTGCAGGAAAGGAATGCATTGCCATAAATGAAGGCACTTAGAGGGTAAGGGTCATGGTATGTAATTAGCACAGACCATTTAAGAAAGAATAAGAAAACAATGTTTTACAAGCTGGTAGAAAGAGAAGCAAATACTCATTTAAATGTTCCAATTGTGAGTTCCCTCCGCCTGTGTGTGTGTGGTTTATTTTATAAGCAAGTCTTTTCAACTAGGAAGAAGGACATGCAAGCCTGTGAACTCAAGCAATAACGAATACATTGCCATGCACAACAGGGTGCTCACTGAGCGATTACCCGAATAAAATTCCTATCTAGCATGTCCTTCGTTTTATCTAAACCTTATCATGACGTTGGATACAAAGCTGAAAAGTATGGTAGCTACTCTTCTCAAGGGAAAGGATCACTGTAGTTTAGTTTATAAAAAGGAGACATTCTGAAAAGAAATAACAGGGAACATCTCTTTCTGGACAACCTAATGGTCTAGTGTGTAAGTGATTCTTGGGCATCCCTCTTGGGAATATGAAATTATTCAATTTATCTAAAAGAAATGAATTGTTAGTTGTACATTTAGTAGTGCAACTGACCTATAGCTGAATATAAGAAATGACTTCTGTGTAAGGACAGGTAAATTAAAGTCCGGTGATTATGATCTGTAGGAGTTATTTATGTTATTTTGTGTATTTGTGTGTGTATGTGTGTGTGTAGGAAGAGAGATTGAGAGAGTGAACACTAAAAGTCTTTTTGCTTATTTTTATTGAAATATTTGGCAGTAAAACTTCTTGACCTAAATGAAAAACAGACAACTCTATAACAATTAAACTAAGGTACTCATCTATTTACAATGCACTGCTAAACGCATGCACAGCCACTTCTTTGTAATACCATGCAGGAGAAAATGTATGGACTCTTTCCTGGGAGCTAGAATGAACTAGTTTCTTTGTGTTATACTCTACACAACTGACCCATCTCCAGTTGTTTTTATTACTGGTTCAAACTGCATTTTCTTGTGGTTTAATTTTGAGAAAAATAATACTGTCTTTGGTGTCATGAGCCAGAAAAATCACCATCTTGGATAAAAAGGAATACTTTCTTGATAAGGGCCTTATGAATTTATTAAGAGGAAAATCTTAATATTTTTTCCTATGGTACACAATAAAAAGAAAAAGAAATAATAGAGTAAAATGTGGTCTCTTGGACACCTAATTGCAAAAAACCAATGTGATGCATAATGACTTGCCTTTTCTTAATGTGTACATATACATGGGTATTTTTCTCAGTTAATTAATTACATACCTTAAATAGATTCATGATCCTCTATCAAAAATGAAGATGGTCTTTTATTGTTCCATTTCCTGTTTCAATTTCTGTTTGACTTTTATTTCTCTTAAGAAATAGTACACATGAAATCTGAAATCATTTCTGTGTGTGTGTGTGTGTGTGTGTGTGTTTGCTTATATTCTATGTCTTTAAATCTCAAGAATTAAAAATCCTTCAAGAGATAGGTAAGTTTTACTAGTTTTCTTGACTTCTAGGGCTGATTTTGAATAATAAAAGTGGGTAAGAGTTGAGCATTTGGTCTGTTGTCTTTCTTGCTTCCCCTTTCCTGTTTCAAATATCCACATGGCCTAGTCATTATCTCCTGCTATTTAATACCTCAGGAATTCCTACTGGAGATCTGCCTTTGTCTGTTAATTCTTGCCCTCTGCAGGTTTCTTCAAAAGACATAATCGTCTGGAACAGCAGGTCCCTACAGAGACTGGCACATTTGTTTCTAATCAAAAGGCAGAGTTTATATTAAAATCAGTAAACAAAATCAGGGGACTTGTATAAATAACAATTTGTGCATATCATTTTCATTTCTGCTGACACTTTGACTCTGGTATTGATCTTTTTCCAGGTTGGGAAACTCAGAGGGCAAAGTGCAAAGTTCAAAAGTGGCTATTTGCCTGGAGCATTATTAAAAAGAAAGCATCAGCGGAAGTCCCACTGAAGTAATTTGAGCAAAGTTCTTTTTTTTCCTTCTGTTTAAGGAAGTATGTCATTATACAGTTTCTAAAGTTGATTCTGCTTAGAGACAAATAGTGGCATGAAAACATCCTTGAAAATCTTGGAAACAGATTGAGAACATCTCTAACTAGACCTACGATTTGATCAACTATTTAAAATTTCCAAAGGCAAACATTGCATTTCTGTGCTGAATATCCATTTATTCAGCTTCCAATTATTGTAAGCAAACTGGATATTATCAATCAGAATCTACAAACATTAAAAAAATATATGTGGAAGTAATCAACAAACATTGGAAGAATACATAGTTTTGAATTAATTTTAAGACAAAAATTGATTTTTTTTAAAAAGTCAGTACCATTGTTGGACTGTCGTTATAAAGATTGAAAAGCCCAATTTCTATTGTCATTTCCCAATTTGTTATTTTGCTTTTATGTAAGTACTTTCTGGGAATGTAGCCATATTCACACAAGACAAGAACACTGCAGGCAGAGCTGGTTTTAATTTTTAAAGATAACCGAAAACATACAGAAAAGCCCTCCAAGCTTGACTTGATATTGCTGTATCTGAAGAACTGGAATGTATTAGGAAGTGTCCATCCAACTTAGGAGAATTTTAACAGGTTTCCCTAGGGTCAGACTGCAAATCAGGAGAGGAGACAAGAAAGTCAGTAATCTTTTCTCAAAGCCATGCGGGAGACCCTGGTTATTTTCAACCAAATTACACATCATTTTGAATGTTTATTCTCCCAATTATCTGCTTTGTTCATAATCCCTCTACGTTTCTTTATGATTTCATGCGAAACTTCCCTTAGTTTCTGATTACTGAGTGACTCAAGAGTTGTGTATGTTCGAAATCTTTATCACATGCAAAGGAGAAACACAAAATCACTAGCAGTCCAGCTAACAACCACTCTCCAGCTGTCTGAATGAATATGGAATGGTGTTAAAATGAATGCTGAAAATTAACCCAAAAGCTAAAGAAAATACAAACTGACATGGGCTGTTCTTTTATAAGACTGATCATTTCTAGGTGTATAAAGTTCTTGCTTTTCTTTGTGTTGTTACATGTTAACATTGCACGGTTATAATAAAAAAACAAATTACATAACCAAAAAAAGATAAATAAATAAAAACATAGCTCTTCAAATACTGTTCATAATTATGAGACAACACACAACACAATAGTGTTGTGAAATGGAAGGCAATAGTTTTGAACAGGTTTTAAGAAGGAGGCTGAGGAGACAGAAAGTGGCTACATAAATATTTGGGAAGAAAGTGGAAAGGAAGAAGACTAACTCAGTTCCTAGAGTGAGGATGAGATTCTGGTTTTGCTTTTATATTTTTTCTTTTCCTCCTGAGAAAAGAGAATCTGACTTAATAGGTTCATTAAGTATAGAGACTTGGGATATTGCCCTGTAAAAATTAGGCACAGGATGAATTATGGATTCTATGTGCTATAGAAAGCAAGGGTAGATATTCAGTAGTGGAATTAACTGATTTAACCTTACACCATTGTTATCCACGCTATCATAGTGTGGAAAGCAGATTATTGGTTGAAGGGAGAGTGAAAATGTTGGAAGTACTTTATACACACGCACACACACACACACACCACATACAAAAAAAGAGTAACACAACTTGCTAAAATTATTTTTTAAAGGTGGAATTTCATTTGGATTTTTTTCTACTCTGGGCTTCAATGGTTGAAGGCTTCTCTTCCTATTTCACTGAGATTTGCTTCTTTTGTGAATTTTTTTCTCTTTATGTTTTACTGAGACAGAATCTAACTCTATTGCATTAACTTCCCAATTGTTCAGGATATGCACCTGTGCTACATGGTCTACTGTTGAACTTCAGTTTCTTGAAACATAAAACAGGAACCTGCCCACTTCTTTCACAGCGTCCTTATGAGATTGGCAATTTTTGCTTACTCATGTTTTATGCTGTGGCAGACACTATTGCACATAATATGTAAACGTAAATTGTTTTGACCACTTGAGGACATGAAGAACAAGGACTAAGCAGAATTATTTCCCTTGTATGTGTAAGGAAACAAGACAAAAATGAGTTGAGCGGAGTGCTGAAATCCATTTAGCTGGTAAAACCTCAAGCTGGGGTTTGACTCCATTGTTGTCAGGTTCCAGAATGTTAGATATATCCCTTGTTCCCTCTTTAGGTGAAATATTGCCTGCAGAGTGTTTGGCATATACGCTGGTAATAAATGTCACTTGTTATTTTTTATTTTGCATTTCCCTATCATTTTATTTTTACTTCCATGTGGAAGAGGTGATTATCCAAGGATGTGAATTATCCAAGGATTGTGATCGTCAGAGGCAGAGGAAATATTAGATTTTTTTTTCTCCAGCCTTTGTGGGAGTAGGATTAAAGATCCCAGCACTTGAACTGGTCCAAAGCAAGAAACAAATGTCCGTTAAGTCCTCTTTGCTCCACATCTGTTTTTATTTTTCAGTTTATCAGCCTGTTCTTTCATGACAGGATTTTGCAATATTCAGCTCCCCTGGTGACTTATAGAATATCAAGGGAAGAGAGAAGAAAGAAAAGCTTTTAGCCAACTTCAGCTTTTCCTTCCTTCAAATGGAAGATAAGCTCTGGCTGGACACCATGAGGTTGGCTGAAAAGGCCAATTCATGCCCCACTCTGCTATCAGCTCAGAGAGAAAGCTGGCTTTACCAGGGCCCAGGGTGCCTGATAAAGCCTTGGTCCCACAGGGTCAGGATGGCAGTGTGTAAAGATAAGACAAGCTCCTGGGTTGACACTGCGCAGGCGGAAGCTGGTCTCCGCTGGGAAGCAGGTGTGGGCATCTTTGATACGTGATCCTGTTTCATCGCAGAAAGGTTGGGGTCTGACGAGAATGGGAGCTGGAGAGCTTGGACCTGTGTTGATCACTACAAAACCCAGCTCCTCTCTCAGAGACTGTGAGCAGACGGTAATCTCTGTCTTCTGGTTTCTTCTGAGAACTCACACAAACTGTAGAAAAGGATGGGTCACCACTTCTAGCACTCTGCAAGTCTCCATTAGCCTGTTCTGGGGTAGGGACGAGTGCCTTCATGTAAGCTGGAGGAGGTATATTGGGTTTTCTTATGTATACTGCTATGCCAAGTTGTGTGTGGACTGCTGGCAATGCTTTCCTAGATAGAGGAAGATCTCCAGATACTTGCTTTCTGCTGATGGAGAACCAACCACTGCGTTCTCTGTAGAGAAAGGCACCCGAGTAAAATCAGTTCTGAGTAAAGTTCTTGTTTGTCACACCCAACATCCTAGAACAATAATTTCTTTTTATTTCAATGTATAGAGGGGTTACAGTTATATTCGCCAGATAGGGGATGCATTACTTCTCACCCACTGATATCCCTTTTTATGTTTTTGTTCCTGTTTCCCTTCCCCCAACCCCTCCCCCTCATTTCCCCCTCCTATTTCAAATAAACAAGTAAACATCTATATAATATACCAGGTCACAAAGTGGGATGCTGTAACAATATAAGATTAACCAAAGGGCAACACAAGAGAAGAGAGAAAAATACAATACATAAAGAATAGCAGTCAGTAATCATTAAGCTCTTGTTTCCGTGTTTTTTTTAAAGCAAGACTACTTTTATAAATAAATACTTTTTAAAAGTAGTTGTACAGAGGTCGGGAGTTTGGCCTAGTGGTAGAGTGTTTGCCTAGCATTCACGAAGACTTGGGTTCAATTCCTTAGTACCACATATACATAGAAAAAACAGAAATGGTGCTGGGGCTCAAGTGGTAGAACTCTAGCCTTGAGAAAAACCCAAGGACAGTGCTCAGGCCCTGGGTTCAAGGCCCAGGAGTGGCAAAAAAAAAAGTAGTTGCACAAAAGGGTTTCAATTCCACATGTCAGATAATGAGTACAAGTCATGAGGCCACTTTTAATCCTTAAATACATACTTAATACTCATATATATTCAATATGAGCAGTGCTATTAATCTGTTATATTCTGTGTTAGAATTGGTGACCTGAATGGACAATTTTATTGCTTATAATTGATCTCTTCAAAATTTCCACAAAATTTTTTAAAATAGCCTACTTAAAAAAGTGATTTATATTTGGAGTCGACTCTTTGATAAAATGACAAGCAGGCAATATTTTTCTCCTTTGCATTCATGCATTATACATATCGACTCCAGTCATTCTTGTTTGTTTATTTGTTTGAAGTTGTGAGGTTTTTCAATTTCTTTTTCTTTTTTAAGATGCTGAGGTATGGCCTCATACTTGATAGTTGGAATTCTACCATTTGAGCCATACCTCTAGTCCTACTTTTGGCTGGTTATATTGGAGACAGAGTTTCCTAGACTTTTCTGTCCATATTCCTTTTGAACCATGGTAATCCAGATCCTAGCCTAGGATACACAGGCATGAGCCATGGACACCCGATTCTGGAAATTTTTCAGAGAAACAGAGTAATAAAAATGTGACCAACTTAAAAGAAATGTTGGCTGGGGTTCCCCCTACAGTTCAAGTTCGGAGATAATAGACTGAATATTGAGAAGCAATGTCCTAAAGCATACAAGAGTATGTTGAAGGCAGCCATCATACCACACCTGAGAAGTGGCAAGCTACTCTGGCAAGTATGTTAAGCTATCCTATACTGTTCAGTCACTGGCCAATCGATCTGGTGACCAGGAGAATTCCCAGTAAAACCACAGGATCCATTCTATGCCAGAACTCCAAAAATGGACCCACAGAATCATGATCAAAAAGTCATTGTTCTAAGCCACAAACTACTTCTCCTTCTTCTCCTTCTTTCTCCTCCTCCTCCTCCTCCTCCTCCTCCTCCTCCTCCTCCTCCTCCTCCTCCTCCTCCTCCTCCTCCTTCTTCTTCTTCTCTTCTTCCGTAGTTATGCAGGGGCATTAGCTAATGCTACTTACATTTGGGAAGTGGGAGAGAAATGGAATTCTCAAGCCTTCAGAACATAAGCTAACAATCAATGACAACTTTCCACATGACACATATGTTGTGAACTGTTAGCACATCTTGACATCCTCTAGGCCAGAGGCCATTCGTTTTACTCTCTCTAGAGAATGCATCTTCCCCATTCAGATGAAATACTAGAAGGATAGTCTCTAGACTGTACAGGACAAGAGGATCTAGTTACCTATTTCTTCTTTGTGTAAATTGTTCACCTAAACCTTAGTGTAATATTTCTTTTACCCTCCTCCACAGGAGACTAAGTTTTGTTGTTGTTGTTTTTATTTCTTTTTTATTTCAGGGAAGAACCTTTACTGTACATAAAGTTGATTCACAGCATATCCAGGATCAGGATAGTCTATATTCTATCTTATTTTTTTTTGCCAGTCCTGGGCCTTGATCAGGGTCTGGGCACTGTCTTGTGCTTTCTCAAGGCTAGAGCTCTACCACTTGAGCCACAGCACCATTTCTGGCTTTTTTTTCTATGTATGTGGTACCGAGGAATTGAATCCGGGTCTTCATGCATGTGAGGCAAACACTCTACCACTTGGCCAAACTCCCGGACCCCATCTATCTTATTTTATATGTTAACATTCTTCTAACAGTATTGTCTCCTTACCTATGAATTCTCTTCAGGATTTGTAAGTCTCTCCTTTCCCTGTCTTCCAGTCCCATAAAGTACTTTATTAAAGCTCTTTAACGAAAGGATCCACTTATTCATGTGCTTTTCCTTCTCAGCTTATACTGCTAATCATGTTTATGCAGAGGAAACTTATACAGATGACATATCTGGACTACCAACCAAAGGATCAATACAAGCCATATTTATACAAAGACAAATATATTTTTCTTGAGGCATTGCTGTAATGATCATTGGTGAACTAAGGATCGTATAATCAAAGCTCGTCCTGCTAAGATCAGTGTAAGGCAGAGTTTCACTAAAATAAAGTGATAGTGGTAGTTAAGAATTCTCACAATGATTTTTATCCAAAATTGTCATCGCTAAAATAAAGCCAATTTGAATGTTGACATTCATTCAGTAGTGAAAAGATTGCTGGTGCCTTTTTTTTCCTGTTCTTACAAACAAACAAGATCAATTTCTGAAGTCTGCTTAGTGAATAATCTTTTCTTTTCTTTCTTTTCTTTTTGCCAGTCCTGGGGCGTGAACCCAGGGCCTGAGCACTGTCCTTAGGCATTCTCAAGGTTAGACCTCTTACTACTTGAGCCACAGCGCCACTTCAGACTTTTTCTATGTATGTGGTACTAAGGAATTGAACCTGGGTCTTTGTGTATTCTAAGCAAGTACTCTACCACTAAGCCAAACTCCCAGCCCTCTTTGAATAATCTTATCTTTCATTTACTGAAGATCAATCACAGATTTGCACATTGATTATTTGTCAAAATAAGGTGTAAACTCATTTAAAGGTGTTGGTATGAAAGTAGCTGGACTCTGGTGCCTTGCACCTGTCATCCTAGTTATTCAGGGGACTGAAACCTGAGGTTGAGGAAGGAAAGTCTGCAATTAACCATCTGAAAACCAGAAGTGGAGCTGTGGTTCCAAGTGGCAAAGCAGTGGAGTAGACATAAGTAAAATGCCCAGGGATAAGTCCCAGGCCCTGAGTTTAAGATGCATGTCTGAAAAAGAAAATAAATTTTTTAAAAACCTACCTTCTATACCCAAATGTATTAACTGAAGTATGATTTATACAAAGGAGAATTCCAGTGGTGAACTCCCCTGAACAACTAACTTACAGCTTAGCAAAATGAATACCAGGACACTGGAACTTGGAGATTCAGAGGGGATGAGGTCAAGGAAAATGGGTAGTTGAATAAAGGGAGAATGAAGTCATAATAGTCAATGTACAGAGGTCAAAATGAGCCAGGAATTTGACCAGTTTGGAGGTTTAAGGGAGAGATAAGAGAGGATAATGGAAGGTATGATATTGCTCAAAATGCATTATATTCATAAAATGACACATTAACTTAAAACTCCTTTGTATAACTAGTTAAAAACAATAAAAATTACTGTTTTGGTTTAATAATAAAATCATCATTATAATTTTATTTTATAAGGATTATGAAATATTTTTGTGGACTTATTACATTTGAGTAAAAAATGATATTATTATTACTAACTTTTTTCTAAATAGCTCAGGCTACTCACAAGCAGATATTTCTGAGAATCACAGACCTTCAAAATTGCAGTGAATCTCACCTTTTAATAGTTACCATACTTAAGGATGATCAATTATTATTTCTCTTTTGAATAATTTTTACAACAGAAGCCCTTAGAGAATCACAGAAACCAAAACTACCTATTTTACTAGGAAGTATTTTTGTATAGAATTCTGGATAAAGAATGCTTGATTACATTTCGCCTGACAGTGCTAAATTGATTGGTAGGCGATTTGCACTCTTTTTTTTTTTTTGCCTTTGGAAATGAACGAGTAGAGGGAGGAAGGAAGTAATTTGAAGACATGATTTCTAATTTGTAACGCTCATTTGTAATATTCTTTGGGGTAATTTGCTGATGACAGTAAAGCTTAAGGAGATAGATCGAGCTAATTCATTAAGTGTTCTATCTTCTTGCAGAGGATTAGAGATGGGGGAGGAATTTGTCTACTGAATTTCATTTACCAAGGGATTTCTGCAGCTTCAGCTGATGTACAAAACCAGCAAACCCAAAGGCTGGATCATGTGACTGAATCACAGTTTTCAGTCACTATCCCAGGAGTCAGTTTTTTTAAGCCTTACTTATAATAGCGATAAGAACTGCACACAGGCATATCTTTCTGGCCATGTGTTACTTTTATTATTGTTTTAGAGGTTTGACCTTATTCCATCAGAATCTTTAAGAAGATTTTTGGCTGTTCCCTTCCTAACGTGAGAAGGTTGACGTATAGAGACTAAGCAATTTCATCACAGTGAGGAGTTAGGCTGAGTTGGGCTTCACAATCAAATTACATTTTGAATTTTAAGCAACTTTCCTGACTAGACTTTTTGTTGCTCATTATCTTCCCATCCTTTTGACAAAATTGATATTAAAAACTAAGTTTGTCATTTTAATGTTTGATTTAAAAAAATATTTACCTCCAGGTTGTCTTTAAATCTCTGGGGAGTTATCCCTTCTACTAGACAGGGGGTCTTGATCTATGTCTTTGGTTTTGATGTCATTGTTGAGTCTGCCAGTGGGATTTTGTTATTGGTATTCATAGTTTTGTTGTTATGGATGCCATTATTATTATTATTATTATTATTATTATTATTATTATATGTTACTGAGGACTGAATTCAGTCCTCACATGCTAGTTAAGCACTCTACTTCTGAGCTAAATCTCTACTCCCTTTTTACAGCTTATTTTGAAGCAGGGTCTTGTTAAGATGCCTAAGTTGGCTTTGAACCTGCAATCCCTGTGTCAGTTTCTAAATAGCTGAGATTATAGATATAAGCTACCACACATAATTAATTGATTATATATATACATATATGATATTTATAGAGAGTGATATTAGTTCACTTTTCGTCTGAGTATTATAAAATAACTTACTTGTCACTTGATTTGTTTCTACGTTATCATTTTTGGGATTTTTTTCATGCTCCACATAGGACATACACAAGATAGGGAGATTTACAAATATTATTATAGGGTGACATGTGGTGAAAGGGTAGCTGTATCTAATTGTGTATCTCTATTACAAGAGCTAAGCTTCAGCTACACTTTGAGACCCAACAAAACTCTCCTTCCAAAAGGAAAGCCTATTCCATGATATAGTATTGATACAGAGATGTATAGAGCTTAAAGTTTTATCTAGCTTAATTACCAAAATGAAAGAAAGAAACAAAGAGAGAGAGAAAGAGAGGGGGGGAGAGAGAGAGAGAGAGAGAGAGAGAGAGAAAGAGAGAGAGAGAGAGAAAGAGAGAGAGAGAGAGAGAGAGAGAGAGAGAGAGAGAGAGAGAGAGAGAGAGAGAGAGAGAGAGAGAGAGAGAGAGAGAGAGAGAGAGAGAGAGAGAGAGAGAGAGAGAGTCAGAGAGAGGAACGAAGAAAGGGAGGGAGGAGGGACGGAGGCAATAGTGGAAGGAATGGAGGGAGGGAAGGAAGGAAGAAAGGGAAGGAAGGAGAAAAGGAGGGAGGAAGGGAAGGAAGGAAGGGAGAGAAGAAAACAGTAGTTTTATCATGCGTCTTCCACATAGGGTGTCTAAGAATCCCCATATAAAAATTCCAGATAAAAATACCACGGGTAATATGAAGTCACTTGACTATAAAAATCCGAATAAAATTTTTAAAAAAGGAAAGAATACATTAGAAAGATAATATCCATAAATTATTGACAAGGCCCATGGACTGGTCAGGTAATCCCATTGGATCGAATGCAGAACCCGCTCTCAACAGGAGAGCTCAAAGATAGCATGGGGACCCATTTGTTCCTTGCAGAAAAATGAGGATCAGAGTGAGAAAGGCAAGCCCCAAGTTTTCACATAAAATTCTCTTTGTGCTTAATTATGGTGCTCTGCTGTAGAAAGACCACACTAAAAGCAGATACTGAGAAAAAGAAAATGACTAGGAAAATAAACACTGGAGAGTCCACGAAGCCCGAGCTCTATAGGGACATACTATTTTGCAGCCTGTCAAAAGTGAGCGTGCGTCGAGCGTGTTGACATCTCTTATCTAATTGGATCAGTTCATGTAGCCAAGCCATGGTGTCCTGACGATTTGAAAGCCAGATACCATTTTTGCAGCCTCAGCCAAGTAGTTTTCACCAGATGTGGAAACCTGACTGCACAGAGAAAGCAGACCCAGCTGAGGGAAGAGCTCTCTACCTTGCCAACTTCACATGAACTCTTTTACTGGTTCGGGGCCCTCTTTATTTCTCTAGAATTGTTTTGTGCCTGGAAAAAATAAAATAAAATGTTTTCCACAGCAAGGCTCTGAGGAGAGGCCGGTGTCGTCGGGAACGCTGCCAGAGAATGAACACAACGCTATAAGAGCAGCCATCTGTAGAGTTTTACTTTCAAAGCATTGGTGCACAACAAACCCGGAGACAGCCCATTTCCTAGGACTTGGAGCAAAGCACCTACTCCTTATCCCTGCCAGGAGAAAAGAATGAATGACACATGGGAATGGATGTCCCGAGGAGATGTGTTCCCTGAGGTCTATTCGGACTGCTGAGTTGGTGTTCATGACATTTCAATTGCATGGATTTCTCAGGTTGTTGTAAATTGTTCGCTGCTCTTCATGGGTTCGGCATTATCTCAGAACCTAGTCTATCATGTTTTCACCCACAGGGCTCTAAAAAGGGCCATTGATCTCTGATAGTCGATGTGTCTAATTTATTGGCGTTATTTACTTATTATGGTTAACATATGCATGTGTACATGCAACACTAAGCTAACTCTGTGAGGGTCTTGTTGAGAGCCAGTCTATCCTTTATCATTCCATACAGATTTTGTTCAACCATATCTGAACCATAACTGTAAAGCGAGTTCATTGATAATATACCCTTGCACAAGCTCAGGCAATTTGTCGTTCTTCATCATTGGTGTAGGTGGATCTCTCAGTCAAGAAAGATGCAGACTTCTCACTTTCCTGATCCTCACACAGCTTTACTACTTAATTTTATTCACAAAATGTTACATGGGTAGGAGCATTCTTTGCTGGCCAAACGCAACTCATTTCATTTGATTTGGTGCCTGGAAAATGCATTATTATTGAATGATAAGTTAGATAAGAGTCGTGCTTGTACAACTCTGGGCTTCTATTCTCTGTGAATCTCATCTATTCCATCAGACTCCTACTTTCTCAGGACATAACATGGAATTCCCATGTTGCTGTGTGTATGTGTCCTGCTCGATTAATCCCTCAATCTCAAAGCGTATCTGACAGGAGTGATGTTGCACATTATAAAAGAAGGTTTCTCCAACCCTGCCCAGCTGTTAGTGATACAGGCCATGTAATGTGTGCTGCTTTTAGAGCATGCATACATTTCCTGCCTTGCATATGCCTTCAAATATTTGCTCTTGGCATCGCGGCTGTGCCCTACTGTCATAACAGACAAGTCATTCATTAAGCTGTCTGCACCTTACGAGCCTGCTTCCAAAGGAGGCTCATTTCTGTGTTTTCTGTTTCTTGTCGGATGATCTATTCACTCATCATGAGCTGAGGAGCTACTCTCTTACGGGTGCGACTGAGTGGAGAATGTCAACATATGTAAACCAAAACCCAACTTCTTCATTTCTAGAGGTCCAACACATCACTTGCACAGGGCACTAATGGGTAGCACAAACCCATATACACTCACAAGAGTTTAACTCCTGTCCGTATGATGCAGTCCTTGGCTAAGACATCCAAAGGAGTTTTAAATGCAAAGAAGCATACAAATGGAACAGCCTCAAATGTGATTAATTATAAACATTGAAAATCTGAAATAAATGAAGAGAGGTTTCTCAGGTCTTCACATTGTGACATTGGAATAGATGTGGGGAAGTTACAAAAAAAATAGGTATTGATTCTATAACAAGTATAACATGACATATTTAAAAACAGAAATAGTAACAATTGATTTATGAAAAATTACCTTTAAATTATGCTATTTTGAGCATCTAGGTCTGGCCTATATTTGTTTTCCTTTCCCGTTTGTTGGTTGGTTGACAGCTATGGAGTTTAAACTTGGGGCCAATGCACAGTCCCTGAGATCTTTTGTCCAAGGCTCATGCTCTACCACATTGAGCCATAGTGCCACTTCCAGTTTTCTTTCTGGTGATTAATTAGAGATAAGAGACTCATCTTTGTTCTGCCCAGGTTGTCTTTGAACCATGATCCTCAGATCTCAGCCCCTTCAGTGGCTAAGATTATAAGTGTGTCTGTCAGCATCCAGTATTCTTTCCAGTTATTTTTAGTTAGGATCCTGAGTTTTCTCTAATTGTCCAGGAATGCAGCCTCAACTTCAGCTTCTTACTGTAGCTAGCTATTGGTTGGAATGTGGTTTCTTAAACTTTTTAACCCAGCCTTGGCCTCAAATTGTAATCCTCTCAATATCTGCCTTCTAAGAAGCTGGAGTTACAGAGTTTGGGCCAGTTAAATCTTGCGATTGCTTTTGTTTTGTAAGACAATTTCAGAAGATCCAGTGATTATGAAAAGTTTAATGTTCATTATAAAAGATAATACATTGGGGCTCCTTGAAGTTCTTGAAACATAGCCTCTGAAAGTCAAAGCCGTTACTTCATAGAAAAGGCTAATTTGTCCCATTGACTTAATTCCCTTTTTTTCCTTTCCTCTTCTAGACAATAGGAAATGAAAAACAGGAAGAGAGATATAAGTTTACCATGTTGGGGGTCCTTAATTAATAGCTCCAATGAATCATGAGAAAGAGCAAGGTACATCACAAGTTTCAATGAGCTCCACCAATGCCTTGTCCACTCCACTTAACCATGTCCTCCATGTCTTCAGCCCTAATAGAGATTAAATGCTTGGTGATAAAATATGATAGCACACCGATGCTCTCACATCATCATTCTAAGTTACAAAGACTTGGTTTGGTTATTATGGGATAAAGCTGGTGATGCATTACGTGATATTGGATTTATTACTCTTATATTGGCACGGGCCTTGAAAAGACCACCTCACCAATCAGTTAGGCCATAACATCTTGTATGACGTATACTTTCCCCTAGTAACTTATAGTTTGCTGCTCATGAGAAAATGATAAACTTCCTCAGCAATATTTTAACTCAACAGGCCTGGAGAGGAAAATACTAATTTCTCCCCTCGAAGAAAATAGCATCTTCATTCCACAAATACAAGGGAAAGAAAGCAATTCAAGTAAAATCATTAATGAGTACAGCTTTTCTGTAATATACTATTTTTTCCCATTTTGCAATAGAGGTTGTTTCATTTTTTTTATCCTGAAATGGAATGAAATCCTTGTCCTGTTAACCAATTGGCTATTGCTGTATTGTGTAATTTGTAAATCTTGCTTTTACATAGACAATGACCATGTAACGGATTTGTTTTCCTTTTATTTTGTGATATAGTTATACTAATAGAATGGATAGACTGAAGACACAAGACTTAAGAGTAGGATTTTGATAGATGCAATTTTTTACATCCTTAAACATTTATTTTCTACTTGGTGACTGGACTTGTACTTCTTATTTTTCAGTGCACATGTGCAATGCAATTACATATGTTCATCTTTTTCCTGATTTATACGCTGGCCAGAAACTCCCTATGTGACTGTACTTGAATGAGCCAAGATCTTGGACTCATATTCTCCATAGGGATAGTATTAAACTCTTCCATCATATATAATAGTTTCTGGAACTTATATAGGAGAAAAAAAGCTCTTGATTCTAAAAAGCAGTGAATCATCTAGTAAGTATTACTTCTATGCCACTGTGAAAAAGACAAACATTGATGGGAAACTACTTTTTAGGTTAGAATGCAAAAACAAAATCTAATTGAAGGAGAAAGAGGAATAGCCAAGAAAGCTAGATTTACATTTAGTCAGTTGATTTGGTATTAAGCTCTCCTTACTAAAGCCAACAGAATAAGGTAGGATTTTCTTCTTTTTTATAGAGAACAAGCTATGGCTGACATTATCTATTATCCAACAGGAATTTATTCCAACTGTTTTCTGTGCATTAGCAAAATCTTGGCATGGTATTTTGTGTGTGGGGTGTGAGTGTGTGTGTGTGTGTGTGTGTGTGTGTGTGTGTGTGTGTGTGTGTGTATTTAAACCTGTAAAATGATTTAAAAATCTGTTAAAATAGTATGGATATACACCTCAACATATCATTCCTAAGGCAAATTATTAATTTTATAAATATGTATTACAGTCTATAATTATGGCTCTTCCAATAGATCTTAAAAATACCAGCTCTTGGAGTTCCAGGATGTCTATGGAGTGCAGAGATTGCTTTCTTTTGGTATTTTCCACTAAAGACTCCAATATTTTCCAATAAAATGCTCATGCTAGAAGGGTGAGTGTCTTCCTTAGAGAAAGAATATTGTTGTTTTTACCTTTTACCAAACTTCCAGTTTCCATGTAGTTAACACTGAAGGTGTTAGGTGCTAAGGAGCTAGTTGATAAGCTTGGAAATCATTCTTAAAAAGCATATCTTTGTTCTAAGATGGAATCCATGTTAAAAATTAGCTCTCCCAAGCAGGGCACAGTGGCTCACACCAGTAATCCTAGCTACACAAGAGGCTGAGATCTGAGGATCGAGGTTCAAAGCCAGCCTGTGCACTAAAGGCTGTGAGAGTTTTATCTCCAATTAACCACTAGAAAACCGGAAGTGGGGCTGCAGCTCAAGGGTATAGTGGTAGCCTTGAGCTGAAAAACTCAGGGACAGATCCCAGGCCCCCAGAGTTCAAGCTCCACAACTGAGAAAAAAAATAAAATAAAATAAAAATTATCTCTCCCAGAAGCTATAACCTCTATGAGCATATTCCAAGAAGTGACCAATGAAAATGACATCTTGGCTTACAAGCTTCTTGGTGCGTTGGTCTCTTTGATCAAACCATATAATTATGGTGACTGCACAGTAGAGATTTCCCCTGCATTTCTGTTTCAGATGTCCACCTATTGTTCCCAGAAATATGGTAATGCTTGCCAAACTGCACAGCCATTTCATTGGGGCAATAAAAAGAAAAGGTTACTTTGTCTGTGTCTTTATGCAAAAGTGCGTGGTCTCAAAATACTTTTAAAGCTAGTTTCTATCTCATGCAAACTGAAATAACTAGCAGATGTTATAAATTATATCAGCAGATTAGAATGTGGTCATCATAATTAATAAAAATGAAAAATTTGTTCTGGAAACAAAAGGTAAAAATTGTTTTTTTCCAAGAAGGGAGATGAAGGCCATAATATTTTAGAAGAACAGACAGTGTAAAATACACAAAGATGGCTTAATGCTTATTCCACTTATGCAAGAAAACAAATTAACAAGTCCACTTCACATAACTGGTATTTGATTGAAGATACACACATCAATGTGTGATGAACATAGCAGTCAATAGCAATGACATGAATGAATCAATGGACTTTTTTTAAATGTCCAACATCATTTAAATGCTCTTCATTGCCAGTGAGCATGCAGAGTGATACAATTTCAGAAATTGTATCAGTTACATTCTATCCAGTTCAGTTCAATTGGACATGGTAAGGCTTCTTTACAATGCTGAATGAAATAAAAAAAAAATTGAAGTTATTTTACACTTAGTATATTTTCAACACTGGATGAGGATGCTGTGTTTCTTAACTTTATAATAGTTACTGTTTAAAATGTATTCCCAAATCTCTGAATTAAGTTGGATTTATTAATCCATTAGAAAACAGGCAGGTTAATAAGAGTAAGCTTTAGCAATTACTCATTCTCAATAAATATGTGTACTTAACTTTGCCTGGAAATTGCTGATAGAAAGATCTATCAAAGCCGGGCATGGTGCCTCACACCTGTAATAGTAGCTACTCGGGAGGTTGAGATCTGAGGATCAAGGTTCAAAGCCAGCCCGGGCACAAAAGGATCTGAGACTCTTATGGCCAATAAACCTCTAGAAAATGGGAAGTAGGGCATGGCTCAAGGATAGGGTGGTAGTCTTGAGCTGAAGAGCTTAGGGGCAGCACCCAGGCCCAGGGGTAGGATGATAACCTTGAGCTGAAGAGCACAGGGACAATGCCCAGATCAAATTCAAGCCCCATGACCCACAAAAAACAACAAAAAAAGAATGATCAAGCAGCTTACTTAAAAAGCAGAACTTCACAGCATCTCATTCTTCCTAGTACAAATGTCAGAATTAAGTTGAAGTCTCTTTTTCTAAGCTAAGTGGTTGGTGAACATTTCTAAATAGGTTTTGTAAAGTCTGTACTTCTTGGGAAGCTTGATTAGCATAAGTTAACATTAATAGTATCCTATAAGAACTTATAAGGCTGAATTAAAAAAATCAGAATTATATGAAATACAAAATTTTCATAAATAAATAGCTCATATATAAATGATTTTCTGCTTAGCCTTAAATTTAGAAACAAAATTGCAAGCTCAAAATGATAATGTTATATATTTATTTTTAAGACTGGAAGATATATTTTTAATCTATCCTTTGAATTAATCCTCATTTTCCATTCTCCACCCTTAAAACGAAAAAGAAAAAATCAAGAGATATGCAAAAGATATGTTTGCTACAAGAATCTTATACCTACAATATTTAAAATTCTTAAACAAAACTCATATTCAACTACCACCATGTCATCTTACAGTTTATTTTCATTTGTGGGGTCAGAAGTCACTTACCCCCAAAGAAAACTCCATAAGAAGGTAAGCCATTTTCTGGAAACCTTAGAATTCTTCGTCTAAAATTCTATGTGTTTCTTATTCAATAATAAACTATATTTGCTTAAGGAAGAGTTCTTCCTGGATAAGGTTTGCATTCAAACTTTTAGGTTGAATAAAAACAAGAGTCAAATAAACTTGATAATTAGGTGAACCAAATTTCTGGTTTAAAAATGGTCTCTGAGAGAAGCTCAGTACAAAATTGGTCTTCCACTAAAAAGAGCCATAGAGAGACAGAAAAGATGTAAATTTATGACCCTGGTAAACTAAGATTGACAGACAACCTAAGGCTCGAATCTGGAAGGAATTTTCAATAATTGGAAGTCAGGCCAAGTCGAGTGTATTAACCAATTGGTGCCCTGTGTGCTTGTCAACTCCTGAAATCGAGTAGCCCTGACAGAATGAGAGATGGTAGAAAACTACCAAACCTGATACACCACCCGCAGGCCCAGGAAGAGGGGCAGAGTCTGATTCCGATCTGGGATCTCTGCTGGTGATTCTGCTCTTTCTTGCTCCCTCCTGGTCTTGTCTATTCTCAAAGTGAAACTCTCAAAGCTGTCTTTATAAGGTAAGGCAAACAAGAGAAGCCCAGAGCTGGCTGTAAAATGTTGGCAGTACATCATCAACAATGTCTACAGCAAACTCTGCCCGTATTGGACAGAAATAATTCTTAAACAAATATCAGGATTTCCCATACCAGCTTAAAGCTCTATATCTGAGGACAAGATTTGCTCAGCAAATGAATGGCAAATCAAAAGTAAACCCATTCAATCAAGACATGACATCTGAATGCATTCTATTAGTATTATTCCTTTTTTTACAATACTTTTTTATTGTAATTAATAGAAGGGTTACATTATATTCTCCAGATAGAAGGTAATATTTCTATTTATCTTTAAGTGGTTTAAACAGTTGTACAAAGGGTTTTCTAAATAAAATTAAATTTAATAATCTTCCTTTTGAATAGCTTTAAGGCTTCATTCATGCATGTGTATCTATAAGGTGGTCAAATAGACATTTATAGATGTTTTGTACAAAGGGTCTTTAATACAACAAGCCAAATTAAAAGTACAATGCATCTTGATAAATGTCACTCTTCCACCATTCTCCCCTATCTTTTCCATTCTCATCCAAACAATCAAGTTATGTTGTTGAATATGTTCATGTATCCTGGGAAATGGAGAAATATAATGAAAATATTAATAGCTTCTGAGAAATGTTCTGCACATAAGTACTACTTCTTAGACTTCGGAAATATGTAATCAATATATTTCCACGAGACTGTTGTAGTTATTCTTATTGAAAAAGAGAAAGAAGTAAAAATAAGTTAAATTTGAAGGTGTGTACCCCTAGTGATATACACGAGTGAAGTTCCATTTCTTCCCCTAAAAATGATTACAAATAATCCAAAGGAAAAATTTAAATCATCGAAGTCTTGGTATACACCTCTCTTGTGATGATTTAAAGGACACATTACCTTGAAAATAATTGACAGTGCATATATAATTGATTTATTAAGCAATAGAAAACCCGGAATACTGATTCCTGGGAATCCAAGAAGACATGATTTCTGAAAGAATAATAAAACAAAAGACAGAAGCAGAGAAAATGTTGTGTTAAATGATAAATGAATTCAATAAATAAAATGCAAATGCCATGATTACATTTCTGGCCCTAGCTAATGACATCTCTAGTCAATAGGTTTGGCAATGTGTTCTTGAAACTCTCAGATTAAATGAGGAATTCTATTTTTCCCAGCCTGCCATAGTGGCCTGGAAGGAAACATTCTCATACAACAGAAGGCTCTGAGCAGTATCAGCCAGTTCAGAAACAGCCTCAAAGTCTTGACTATTCTTTTGCTCTCAAAAACAAAATCTGACAATGCAATGTCATCCAAGAAGTACACAAAACACAAAATCAGTAGTAAGAAAACAAATTGATTTACATAATGGCCCATGACCTTAAAAGATACCTCATGGAAGATTTAAAATCACAGATAAACATACAAAAACAAAATAGCCTAATTCAAATATTGTCAAGAAAATGTAAACAAAAGCAATCATTATAATCATTATTAGAATGTCCTCAGGATTGACAGCAGCAAAAAATGGCAGGATGAAAAGCAAGAGAATTCCCAGTTATTGCTGAGATCATGTGAGAAGGTCCAGTGATTTTAGAAAACAACTTTCTTACATTGATATACATACTTATCATTTGACAGAGTAACTGTGCTCATTGGAATTCACCCCCAAAGAGTTGAAAACGTAAGCCAGCTTGAAAAGCTGAACATAGATTATCATGGCTGCTGCATTTTTTTCTCCCTAAAGCATGAGAACAGTCAGTAGGTGAATGGATGAATAAACTGTGATACATAACTGCGATTCATAGCAGACAGCATTATGCAGTGTTATAAAGATATGAGGAATTAACCCATGAAGAGAATATGGAAGACCTTTAACTGCTTGTGAAGAATATGACTCATTGAGGTCAGAGATGAATTATTACAATAACAAGCCTCTGTAAAGTACGCTTTTACTGGGCTCATACTACTTTCTTATATGTCATCATCACTTTTCCTGGCATGAGGTGGAATCTATTTTTCCAAAGCATTAAGTCTGGCCGTCCGACTTTTTACAAAACAAATATGGTAGAAGTGAAATTGCTGAATGTGGAACTTTTGGAACCTCTGTATCACAAAGTTAGCCCATGAAAGAACGAGAGATACAACCCAGTCAGAGCAGCCAGTTCCTACTGTCAGACATTTGATTGAGATCATCTTATTCCCTGAAGTCCTAGGCTAGATGTCAGATGACCACAGCTTCGTGAGTAACTCCAATGGCCGTCTGAATACACTGCCAAGATTAACATCCAGAAAAAAAAAATCAGATTGTTGGGGTTGTAAACCACTCCTTGGGGGAGTGTTGTGCTATGTAGCCAGACTGATGAAATGATGGATTCTGCACCATGCTGTCATTTTGAAAAATCATGTAAGTTCGTCAATAGAAATCTAACAGAAAGAAAGCCTGGAATGAATATATTTTAATTTCAAATTTATTCCACTCCAAAAGTATTAATAATTTAGCTTTTTCAAAGGATATTCTTTCTCAGACCTGTCCTTTCATACACCCATACTAACTTGGGGAGATAATATGCCCATAACTAATTGGGAGAGAAAGAAGCAAGGAAAAATTTTATCAAACTTATTCAACCATTAAAGATACCAGAGTGCAAATTCATGTATGAAAGAATGTATTTACACAATGTTAAGCATTTAACAAATATATGCAACATTATAGGCAAGGTATTAAGTAATCACACATAAATACTTTTTCAGACCTCAATTAACCAAATCTTAAAAGAAACTGAAATGCTTACCAATTATTTCTCCTATTCAGAACATACAACCGGAGATAATTTCATTAAAATGCAATTTTTGATTGGCTACTTACCAAGGCTTGTCCTTTTCTCATTAGATGTCCTTAATATTAAGTCAAAATATAATGTTCCACTAAGTTACTTAGCTACTAATGTCCCTTTACGAATACTCTTAGGGCTGGGATGTAACACAGGCAGAGAGCCCTTGCCTTGCTTATAGAAGGCCTTGGTTCAAACCTCAGTACCATAAAATAAAATGAAAAATACAATGAACCAGAACAATGTTCTAGTGTGATCTTCTCCTAATCTGAATAAAAGGTTTCACAAGTCATGATTAAAATGTTAATCATTCCCGCCACATTTGAACAGCAAGAATTATTACATACCTTTCTGATGCATTGATTTCAAAGCACTTTCAATCTGAGGGCGTGGCTCAGTGGTAGAGCACGTTGCCTCGTGTGGTCTTGAGCACTTCACAAAAAAAAGTTTTATTTTAGTAAAATAAACTTTTTGCCAATTATTTTCTTGAAATTTTAGAGGACAGCAAAATCATTGTATAGTCCGTTTATTCCTTTGTTTCATAAATAGATATGAACATGTACAATATGTCAAACTTAGTTTTGAGTATTACACAGAGAGCAGGGAGAGACAAAGTTCTTTGCCTGCGTGTTTCCTTTCTTGCAAAAGTTGAAGGTAAAAATTTCTGAGCAGGTGATACTTTCTTTAAACAGAGCTAAGCTAGTTCCTTACATGATTTTACATATTATACAATCTCATTTCCTTTACTGTTAGGCCTACAATCGTTTGGCATCTGCAAGGGACTACTGAAGCAGAGATGAAAGAAAACACAGCTGTTGAAAGTATAATAGTCATCCTATCTGATCAGAAAATCATTAAGAAAAAGGAAATATAAAGTTATTGGTATCAAACGACCACAAACAACCACATGGAAACCTAAAGAGTAGAAAGGTGGAAAATGTCATGATGAGCCAGGCAATTGAACTGGACTCAAGGAAGAGTCAGGAATGTAGCAGACAAACGAAGGCTGACAAGCCTTCCAGCTGTGGGGACAGTCTGAGCAAGCTCTCATAGGTGGAAAAGGCACAGGGGGTTCTGCGAAGAACAATAACAGTCCAATGTGAGAGGCAGATCATGAATAGGAGCCAAGGCAGGGCTGGAGGGACAGGAAGTTGGATTGGAGGCAGCTAATAGATTGGACTTCCAGTCATAAGTAGAGCACAGAAGGGAGCCCAGAAGGGATGGGTTATATTTATTTCATCAATAAGGCTTCAAGGCCAGTATGTATGGCCTGTGGGTTTTTTTTTTTTTATTCAAGATACTTTCTCATAAGAAAGCAGACTTTCTTATACTGTTTAGAAAATGAAATATTCTGAAAAGTCATTTTTATTTTCCCATTTAAGAAATTAACATGAATAATGTTAGGGCTCCAATAACTTTTGCATCTTTTTTTTTTTTTTTTGCCAGTCCTGGGCTTGAGCTCAGGGCCTGAGCACTGTCCTTGGACTTTCTGAAGGCTAGAGCTCTATCTCTTGAGCCTCAGCACCACTTCTGGCTTTTTTGTATGTATGTGGTACCAAGGAATCCAACCCGGGTCTTTGTGCATGCTAGGCAAGCACTTTAACCACTAGGCCAAATCCCAGCCCCACTTTTGCATATTCTTATGTCTATTCTCTACCGCAAGTTAAAGGCAAACTTACATGAAGTTATTAAAAAAAACTACTGAAGAATTCCATTATCATTTCAGCTCGAAACCCACAGATGGTCTGGTTTTTATTATTATTACTAGTATTGAGCTGATTAAACACACTTGTTACCTAGGCCAGATCACTGGTTATACATGTTTGTAAAATGCAATTTACTGTATTCTAATTAGCTTATTCGTCCCAGCTCTACCATCGGGATCCTGCCGTATTCATTTATATTGCTACAAATATATTTCAAGTTGTAAAAGGAATTACATCAATCTCTGGATTAGCTCAATTAGAAGAGTAAATATATGTAAACAGAGTAAACATACATACAGGATAAGACATCAGTGACTAGGACAAATAATCTCACAAAGCTGTTTGAACCGTTTATGTCACAACATGTGTTATAATATTAGAAGCTGCAATAAGAGACAGTCCTTGTGTTTAATGAATGTTTTGTTACCCAGTAACTGGTTTACTCTAACTTACATATTCACGAACCACCATCCACAGGACTTCTATTGTTTCCAATGACAGAAAGTTAGAATGCACTATTGCTTTAAAATCTTTCAAATAAAAGAGAACATACCAACTTGAGGCCAGACAAGAAGCCTGTGAAACATCAGACAGTTTTCATCACAGCTGGCCCAGCCTGGCAGTTTCAGACAAAAGACTTCCGCCTTTATCTGGCCTTTATTTTGATGTCTCATTCAGCTGAAGATAAAAGGAGAGATGTGCTTTGAAATGTAACCATTAGGGCAGCAAAGAAATCAACATGCAAATGTCACCCATACATGAATTTAAGATGAAGTCTCCATTTGTCACTGCAAACTTGGAACTTGGTGGTAATTTTCCCCCTTACAAAGCAGTAGAATGAAAAAGTAGATGAATGAATGTTGGATCTCATCCAGTGGAATTCTTTACCTTATACATCTTATTTAAATGAGCACACACACACACACACACACACACACTAATTACTTATCAATCTATCAATACAGAATATGAAATATTTCATGTAGAGAGAAGAAATAAACATGAAAAGAGGAGACTGATACTTTGATATCCATAGGGAATAAAAAAGGCTAGGAATACTCCACATAGGTAATTTTTAATAATATATTAATTTCTACCATGAAAATGAAATGATTTCTTGGGAGGCACTATTCTAAAGACATGCATAGGCACATGGACAGTGTTATAAGAGATCTGGACAAATCTATGCTATATAAACTAATATATATATCACAATGTTACAAATACTTATGGAAGAAAAGTTCACAAACACTAAACTATGAATTCTTTTGAAAACATCAATATATATTTGTATATATATAATTTCCTATTCTTGTTCTTTCTCGCTCACAAATATTTCTTAAAGCTCTAAGTCCAAACAGTTTGTGTACATTTATGAGTAGTTTCTGTTCCATGCTTTGTTCTTGTCTTAAATTTTTTGAGGACATTAACATGTGACATTTGGTCACACAATTAACATATATTATTAAAACAGGATCCTGAGATCCTACTCTTCAATATTTATCCAAAGGACCTAAAATTTTATATGGAAGTAAAACTTTCTTACTTATGAATAAGAGATTATTTCAAAATTGTCACAACTTGAAAGCAACCAAGATGTCCTTTTGTAGATTAAACGTTAAATGGCTTGTGGTATGTCTATACAAGAGACTAGTTTCAGTGCTAAAAAAAAAAGGCACATGATATCAAAGCATGAAATGATTAAGTGTTTATTATGTGAAGATGATGAACAGAGAAAGCACAGAATCATGGGTACCCTTGTTTGTGTCCTGCTAAACATATTATAACAGCCCCAGTTATTCTGTAGTGAAGCCTCCAAAAATAGCAGAACTTTGAAAAATATTACCTTCACTCAACCAACCATGAACATTTTCAAGGACCTTCCTTAAGCAACAAGCTGTATAAACTAAACTTCCCTTTGCACAAAACATTCCCAAAAGTTGTCTTGAAGTGAAGCTTTCACAGCCATAGGCAGGGATAAGTCAAGACATTTTTTTTTTTTGGTAGTCAGTCAGGGTGCTTTTCATTAATTAAGCTGCTTTTATTCATCGTTTCTTTTGGCTCCTCCCAATTCCAAAACAAAGTCCAAATTCAACTCTTTAAAGAAAATCATAAGTTAATGAAAACCGCATTGTAGACTCGTGTGGGGTCTGATGAGGAATGGGAAGGGTATGTTTACCATCTTGCTGTAGAGTCTGGTCCTTTATGCCTGATAAACCAACATAGGATATCCCCATTATAAAACTTCTAGTCTATAAAACCAGCTTGTCAAAATAAATCTGAACTTCTGACCATGCGAGAAGACCTACTCCAAGGTATTCACTGAAACAGAACTGGTGATCACTCCTTGGAGTCTGTGTTTGGGTTAGGAATTCCAACTCTGATGGCCTGAACTTGGAAAAAAATCGCCCTAAGCTGCATGAATCCAAAAAAATATCAACCCAGAGTGAAATAGATTTGGGTTGAAATTACCTCACTACTGTCTGAGATGGGTCCTCTCTCTCCTCTTTGAAATGTGATGCTTTTACTAGAGTTTTTCTAATGACAAAAGACACAGCTACTGTCTGGTTACATGTACTGATTTTTTTCTTTTGAATTAAAGCAAATGAATAACAGAAAAAAAACCTCAAATTTTAGATTAAAACAAATAGGAATGACTTCATTTTTTTTAATCCAACTGAACAAATTCTCTAAATTTAAATAGGACCCTGAGTCACAAAATATGCTCAGCACTTTTTGTGTGCACATATTATGTGTATGATAAACCGCTTTCTTAAAATAAGGAAAATGTTTATAGCTATGTAGATAAAGGGAAAAGATTTCACATTAGGAGAATTAGCATAATATCATACTTGACAAATCAGCTGAATGAATCTGTGGCAGGCAGATTCCTGTCCCACCCTTGTTTTTGTACTGCTACATCATTCTTGACCCTTGACAGCAATTATTTTTGAGCGTTCAGTGAATGCAGATTGCTATGCATCTTAGCAGCAAGACTGATGTAATCAAACTAGGGCTACAGATAAGTATTCTGAAACAGGTATGATCTGAGTCAATCTACAGAGCACCATCTAAAGCCCGGGTCAAGTGATGACATTCAACTCAGAGAGGATGGTCAGCTGACAATCTCCTCTCCCTTCCCTTTCCCTCTCCCTTTCCATTTCTCCCCTCTCCCCCCTTTCTCTTCTCATTTCTTCCCCTTCTTTTCTTCCTCTCCACTCCCCTAATTTTTTTCACATGCTCATATACATGGAACACAAGTACATGTAGACTCCGATTCATTATAGTATTCAATATATTCTACTTGGCTTAAGACGCTCCTGAATTACATGTTTATTTTGTCTTCCTGAATGATATTTCCATGTATCTTAGTATTGTGCTCCTGGAAAGGAAAACATTGCTTTAAAAAAGAGCTTCTTTAGAAATCTTGCCAAAACTCAAATGGCTTAAAAGAAAAAAAATAGATAGTAATTCTGAAGACTTTTATGGGTAACAATTCCTGTTGTCCAGCCAGGTGTTTGAGGAAGCAGTAAGAATTCAATTTGAATAGCACCAGAGAAGACAGATTTCAACACAGCACTCAGTGTCTGAAGTGGAGGTGACCATTTCTGTATTCATTTCAGGATACGCAGATATAATAATTCCACAAGGTTTTCATGACACATGTCCTATACCTGTGACAATTTGGGTTACGTACTATCAACAATACAGTTGGACAAAAGTTTGTCTACAAGTGTGGCTCCTATAGATTTGAGCAAAGTCCTTGGAATGTCTTTCTATTTTTTTTTCACGATGACACTGTGTTCTTTTCTATTGTGGTTTCCTCTGAGCCTTTGATAGAAAAACTATAGCAATAAAAAAAGAAAATAAAAATAGACATTTCCAAAAGACTTGGCATGTTGCTCAGTGGTTGTTCATAAAAAAAATTGTATCATTAATAGATCCATGTTTTTTCTAATACAATTCTATTCTGAAGCTCTTCTGTTTTTAACAGGAAATGTTAAGTATAGGAATCATAAATTGTGGGAAATCAAATGGATACAGTTTTGTTTTATTCACTAGTTTCACTGTTATGGGCTTTTCTACTTCTTCCAGGCGTGAATGTAGTCACACATTTCTGCTCAGACATTAGCCATGTCTTTGAATAGTGAATATGAAAATCTCCACAGTTAATGTTAAGGTCAAGGCAGCTGGAGATGAAATAATTTGGTAAAGATTGATTTGCCGGAACTTCAATCATTCCCAGAGCAGTCAGGGAAAAAAGGAAAGAAACACCAGTCTATGTCAGACACTAATATTTATTAGTAACATTAGACCAATGAAGTCCCCTCTGCTTGTTTAATGTTCAAACGCAACTAGCTAAGATTTGAAATTGCTGAATTTCTTATACATGGGCTAGCCACAGAGGGAGATTTAAGGAAAACTTTAAGAAATAACTCAGAGTAGGAACATGGAGAAAATAAAGGAAAATTAGGAAGTACAGAAATAAGATTTTAAGAGTCCTCTGGGTCTAGGAGCTCATGTCTTTTGAATCCTTGCTTGTCAGAAGGCTGAGATCTGGGAATTACAGTGATAAGCTAGCTCAAGCAGAGTCATTTCTAAGACTTTAGATAACCAGCTAAAGGCTAGATGCATTGTGGTTTAATTGATAGCATGCTACCCTTTACTTGATAGGAAAACTTAAGGGACAACATTTAGTCCCTGAGTTCAAATGTCAGTACCTGCAAAGAGATAAAAATGAATAGAAATTAAAATGAGTCATTCTGGTCTGCATTCTGTTATTATTTTCAGTTGTGCAAAATGATTGAGTCGTGTGTGTGTGTGTGTGTGTGTGTGTGTGTTGAAAACCGTATGTATCTCCAAGTGGGAGAATCTTCTTAAGGCTCTTGTTAATTCAAAGCTGAAAATACACAGCACTGAAATGAGAGCAAGCCAGAAACCACCAAATATTTAAGACTAGAAAAATAAATAAATAAGGGGAGCTGGATTTATTGAGAATTTATTATGTGCTAGCTCCTAACCACCCATTGCATGTATCTCTAAGAATTAGCTTTCTAGCGTATCTGTACAAAGCCTTTATTCAGTACATATTCAAGGTGTTTCACAGAAGGAAGAAAAATAATAAATCCCCAACTTTTAGGAACATTTTTACATTCAGCCTTACACCAAGATTTCCTAAATCAAAACTGTAACCTTATTTCTTATGCAATTTTGCTTTTTAAAATTTCCTCTTAGTCGTTTGGCCACAGGGAGACCTAGACCAAATCCTGAGTATGTGTGTACGTGTGAGTGTGAACATGCACACACACGTGCACAAACATATGCACTGGTTTAGATGCATCGTGAACAATAAATAAAAACACATATTTGTGTGCTTAGTGTCTTTTCTCAAAGCTTCAGATAGGTAGAAGTGCTAGCAAGCTTTCCGAGATGTAATTTGGATGTGAGGTATTTTTCTACTTTTTTTTTTAACTAAGGATATATTTACAATGTATTGCACTGAGAAAAACAGTTGGCTTCCTTTCAAATAGAGCCATCCACTCCAACGGGAATGAGAAATGCACACTTCTTAAAAACACAGACAATGTGTAGATGCTCCTCTTTAATTGAGCCTCTCTTTTAGTTAGATAATTATCTCAGTGGGGCAAAGTAATGTACAGGACTTATAGGAAGATTCAGGCAAGATGTATTTGCTGATATTGGAAGGATAAACTTCCATCCTCAGACACACAGCCGACACTGGCATGAAGTGCCTGTGGAGAAAACTCACTGTACTGAGAAAGCTCCCAAATGAACCCCTGTTCAGTTCCCCTCCATGCTCCTCAGTGAGAAATATTGCTGAGGTTTTGCCAAATACACAAAGGCGATGGCTTTCCCCATTGCACAAGCAAAGGAAACAGCATTTGAACCTCCTTTGAAAAGTACTTTTTTTTCACATTAAGAGGCGCCACACGAACAGAACGTGCCATAAATAACGTGTGCTAACATTTTTCCAAAAACTGGACATCAATTAATGCTAATTTATGAGGAAACTTCTTTGGAAGAGCATAGTTTAGACTCATAACTACTGAAAAGGCTCATTAATATAAATGTGAAGGGAGCTTTTTTTTTAAGGGGGTGGCGGGTATTAAGGTAAACACATATCATTACATTGAAGGCTCGTAATTCATTGAACATTCAGTAGAAAGGAAATCTTACACTGTGTTTCCAAAGGTAATGTTTTAGCACATGAATCAAAAAATAAAGATGAAGATGTGATATTAAGAGAGGCATTCAATGAAAACTTAGTGTAATGATAACTTTTATTGAATGAATATCTTTGCATAGAAATACTGTGAGGAAAATGTATGTGTCCTTTCTATTTTACAAGGGAGAAATCATGTAATCAAGCCATGTATATTTCTTCTTCTTCTTCTTCTTCTTCTTCTTCTTCTTCTTCTTCTTCTTCTTCCTCCTCCTCCTCCTCCTCCTCCTCCTCCTCCTCCTCCCCCTCCTCTTCCTCCTCTTCCTCCTTGTTCTTGTTCTTCTCCTTTTTGTGGGTCATGGGGCTTGAACTTGGCCTGGGCACTGTCCCTGAGCTCTTCAGCTCAAAACTACCGCCCTAACCCTGGGCCTAGGTGTTGCCTCTGAACTCTACAGTTCAAGAATACCACCCTACCCTTGAGCCAAGCCTAACTTCTTGTTTTCTAGAGGTTTAATTGGATATAAGAGTCTCAGATCCTTTTGTGCCTGGGCTGGCTTTGAACCTTGATCCTCAGATCTCAGCCTCCTGAGTAGCTAGGATTACAAGCGTGAGCCATTGCACCCAGCTGTATGTTACTTCTTTAGGTCACAAGATTAAAAAGTAGCAAGCCTCAAATTTTGAACCCCATCTTGTAGCCACAGGCAGTACAATGTCATACTGCCTTTAATCACGGCCGGATGGATGGATAGCTAAAAGTGTGCTTGAGTGAGGCTTAGTTCTGTAGACTCACTACAATAAAACCCAACTATTTTCATGCATACACTAAGGCATTGCACACCCACCAATACAAGCAAATTCAAGTTTGAAAGATTTAGTTACCCCTATTTTTAGAACTTGAGCATAGTGACAGAAATGATTAACTATTCTTTCTCATAGCCATATTGTGAAAACCTCAGATAATATGCATGCAGTGGCTGAGAAAAAAAATTTCTCCCTTTTCAAGTATTTGATTTTAATGCTCCAATAAAAGCAAGCAAAGTCATCTTTCTTCAGGTTGTTTACTGATTGTGTGTGTGTGTGTGTGTGTGTGTGTACATGTGGGCATAATTTGGAAGATGAAATATAGAGAAAATGAGAATATTTTGTTTAGACTCTAAATGCTTGTTTATGTCTAAAAGCTGGATGTTTTCTTTGTTAGGTCTTGAGTTGATCTAATACAGTCAATTGAACACACTTCCCATCCAGACCACCACAGAACATGCAGTGAATAGAAGGACCTGAGAAGGATGCTGAAGCTCATCATCTCAACAGGTAGTTAGAGGGTGGGGACCAATTTTCCAGGGGCCAATTGGATATTTATACCATGATTCCCAGGCCATACACAACTATAAATACATACAGCCAGCCAGCCATGAGTGGGTTTGAAGAAGCTGTCCCATCATAGGTGCAATGATGTTGTAGGCCTTCTATGGCCTGTGGGCTGGTTATTTCTCATTCTGGTATAATTCTCAAACTCGATGATGCTTCAGAATCATTTGGAGCACTTGTTAAAGCATAGAGTAATGGGCTACTCCTCAGTGTGTGTTTCAGTGGATGTCTAGGAGACCTGTGAATCTATACTTACAACAAGTTCCCTCGGACAACTCTTTAAGAACTATGACAATCAACCAACAGGATAAATAGGTGTAGATATAGATATAGATATGGATATATGAATATGGGTATATATGGACAGATACATATATATGTATGAGTTATATGCAAATATATCACATATGCACAAACATACGCATATATCTATTACATATATATACCATGTGTGTATACACCTATATACTCACAGAGAGAGTCCTTTGGCTTTTAGTAAAAAGCATTTATTTATGTGAAATGAAACATTTATTCATTTCCAAATGATTTGTAAATAATAATTGTATTCCATCTGCCAAAAATAGATACGTAACCATAGGTTACGATTATTCTTAAATAACTTTCTATCTTCAAGTCTGTGAATTGATCCATCCTTTGTCTCCCCATTCCTGTACTTCCCTTCCCTCTCCCTAAATCAGATAAACTTGTATACAAGACTAAGGGTACAGAAATCAAAATTATCTTTTGCTATCCATTGGGATAACATTGTAAGAAGAAAGATCGTATTTTTTTGCTCCTGAGACAACTGCTCATGGATTGGTCAGATGAAGTCTTCTATTACATATGGAGCAGAATGAATTCAACATGCAAAAGCCACTGCCTGAAACTGTGTGAAATGTTTCAATTATTTCCATAATAACACTTAACATGTTCCAGATACCGTGCATTAAGCACACCACTAAGAACTGCGCCAAACCTAGGCTGTTTTTCATCTGAGTGTATTATGAGCTCCTGAAACACATGTTAGAAATATATTCCATATACTGAATTTGTAAAAGGTCCAGCTTCTATCAGTAGAAACCACAGCCAGCTATACAGGAGCTGTCCCTACAGTACCAACATGGTGCAATCAAACTCTCAGCACCACATTATCATTCTCAAGAACAAATCTCCTGGCTGAAATGAAGAGCAGGATTTTTCACAACCAGTGGCAATGTTCTATATGTATTGTTTTTTTTTACTCAGGCTTCAAAACACATACTCAACAAATATGCGTCTCAATTTAGTTTGCAACGTGTACCTTTTTCAAAGTACACATTAGCAGCAAAGTTCATTGGACTGATTACTCGTATATCATGCTGTAGCCCCTAAATCCAGTTGTGTGGAACTCTTCAATCTTCAATTCTATCTGCACACAGATATTTATATATACATGTAAACACACACGTTTATATACACATATGTGTATGTACATATGCCTGGCGCTATACACATATATGTGTTGTGAACGTGTGTATATGTGTATGCATACATATGTGTATATATTTTGAATTTCTTCAGATTATTCTATGATAAAAGTAGTTCTTTACAAACACCATCCAGTTTAGTGAGTGTCTTTTCTGTCCCAGATGAAATGTCCATAAATGATTTTATGGAAAATCTAGTTATGTTACAGAACTTATTACTAAACCATCTAAATTTGGAGGATACTAGGTGTATGCCATAATACTATTTTATTATATAATCATACCTGACATACACTGGGAGAGGCCCAGCCCAGCACAATTTACCTGATATTGATTTACTTTCTACTAATCCACTCTGATATGATCGTATTCTAT